>NC_091169.1:47649756-47707256 GCF_040958095.1 Procambarus clarkii | reverse complement strand
CCTGTTAAAATTTCTCTGGTGATGGTCTTGTTGTGAGAAGAGATTATATGTTCCTTGATGGAGCCCTGTTGTTTGTGCATTGTTAATCACCTAGAAAGAGACGTTGTTGTCTTGCCCATATACTGAGATCTTGGGGTAGATGCCCACTTGGGGGCTTACAGTCCCCATGTGGGCATTTGAAGGCATAGACGACGTTGGTTTCCTTCAAGGCGTTCTGTTTGGTGTCGGGAGTTTTTCATGAGTAGGTTGGCCGTTTTTTTGTTTTTGTAGTAAATTGTCAATTGTATTTTCTGATTTTTGTCTGTAGGGATAACGTTCCTATTAATAATGTCTTTCAGGATACTTTCCTCCATTTTATGAGCTGTCGAAAAGAAGTTCCTGTAAAACAGTCTAATAGGAGGTATAGGTGTTGTGTTAGTTGACTCTTCGGAGGTTGCATGGCGTTTCACCTTTCTTTCTATGTCTTCAACATAACCGTTAGAGAAGTCATTGTTGACTAGGACCTGCCTTACCCTACAGAGTTCTTCATCGACTTGCTTCCATCCTGAGCTGTGACTGAGAGCACGGTCGACGTAAGCTTTAACAGCACTCCTCTTGTACCTGTCTGGGCAGTCACTATTGGCATTGAGGCACAGTCCTATGTTTGTTTCCTTAGTGTAGAAATTGCAGTGTAGAAGCCTCCATTCCTTTCCGTGACTGTTACATCTAGAAAGGGCAGCTTCCCATCATTCTCCATCTCGTAAGTGAAACTTAACACCTAATTCTGCTCGAATGCCTCCTTCAGTTGCTGCAGACATCTGGCATCAGGTACCTGCATAAAAATGTCGTCAACATACCTGCAGTATATGGCCGGTTTCAAGTCCATGTCAACTAAGACCCTCTGTTCGATGGTAACCATGTAGAAGTTCACAAACAGGACACCTAGGGGAGAACCCATGGCGACCCCATCTACTTGCTTATACATGTGCCCATTGGGACTCGCGAAGGGTGCCTCTTTAGTGCACGCTTGGAGTAGCTTTCTTAGTATGTTTTCTGGTATGTCAAGAGGAGTACAAGCCGGATCACGATACACTCTGTCCATTATCATCCCGATAGTTTCATCCACAGGTACGTTGGTAAACAGCGATTCTACATCCAAAGATGCCTTTATTGGTCACCTTCTTTTGCGTCTCGAGGTCGAATATGTCGTCCAGTAGGATCTCCAACTCCACTTTCCGGGCCATCTCACTTGGTCTGGACATAACGTGACAGTTTATACCAAGATTCAAGAGAGTGATTTAGTCCTCAGTGAGGTTGATTCCAGCAAGGTTTAAAAACCCATCTCTGGGTCGTGGAATCGCCATAGGTCCTCCAAATAATGTTGTCATTTTCTTGATGATCCTGGTTTCGGTGCTGTGGCGATGTCGATCTGTAAGGATGTCGAGGTGTTGTCGATTTGAGTCGACCATTCGAGTCGACCATCAAAAAATCCCTCTTTTTGAAGATGTAATATTAAATACGAAAGTACTTAAGGAAATTCCTGTCTCAATCCTTCCTTCGTGGTGTGACACTGTCACATGTATATATGTATGGGTATACAGGATATGTGGAAGTTTGGCAGAAATTAATTTCACCTTTTGTAAACACACGTTAATGACACTGTAAAATGACACCTCGAACACTGTTTATGTAGGACAGACGTAAATTTGTGTAATTATGTTTGTAGGTTAGATAAGCATTTTAAAAGCACTACAATCACCTTCTGTAGTTGTTCAATAAATCCCAGAACTATATGTTTATAAGATCTCTAATCCTGTCTGTCCATGGAGGACAGAATCAAATTTATATATGCTGGTTAGCATAGTAAATGTGTGGCCACGTCTGTGGTAGAAAAAAAAAGTTGCCATATCCTTCACCTTACTGGACACTTGCTGGTGTTGAAATCCAGTAGCCATTTCTACACGTTCGTTTGTGTGTACTCATCTAAATGTGCCAGCAAGGACGAGCATCGGCACCTAGAAGCGTCTTCTGAACATTGTTCTGAAAGATCAGAAGAATGAACTGAACTATGAATGTCTTGTGAACATTCTTAGTTCACTGCAGTAACTCAGCCCCCCCCCCCTAAGCTTTCCTTATAATGTTTTAAGCTAGGATTTAGCGTTGAGTTAGCACGTCTGCGTCTGACTCATTCCTCTTAATGACGGTTCTAACACGGAAGAAGTTTTGAACTTCTCTGTAACTCACCTGTGTCTCTAGTTCCCATCTATGCCACTCCGTCCATTCATCTGTCACTCATCCGACATTCAACCGCTTCAGTCCTTTTCAAGGGGGTCAAAAGTAAACTTTGTGCACCCTTTGAGTTGGGTACACCACAGGGTGGAGTGCTAAGTCCTACACTGTTCAATGTTCTGATGCACAAATTAACAATTGCTCTTCCCACACTACCTGACGAAGCCGTCATCTGTTATGCCGATGACATATGCAGTGTTGCAAATACCCAAAACTAGAATGCAAGTTCTACTTGATTCACTCGCTGCTAAAAGCATTGAATGTGGTCTTGTTATCTCTATAACTAAATCCAGAGTTCTCCATCCCCAAGAGAAAACTTATGTCCCTATAACTTTCAAGGTCAACAACCAGAACATTGAAACGTGTAGGCAGCACAAATACCTTGGAGTTGGTATTAACAGTGACATTGTAAATGATCTACACCGTAGGTTAAAAGAAAGACTAAAACCATTGAGAACACTTACTGGTAAGAATATTTGTATCAATATTAATATGCTAGATTATTCTATATAATGTTAGATCTAGTTGATTATCATGCCTTGCACCTATTAACTTCCCCGCCTCTGTGTTGGACAAACTTGAAGTAGTACATAATGAAGCCATGAGGATAATTCTTGGTGCCCCAAGATGCACAAGAATCATCAACATGAGGGAAGAACTGAAGCTTCCAACCATTGTAGAGAGAATTATGCAAGTTAACACTACCTTCTGCCTTAAAGTCATGAGAGACCCTACATCTCCTGCATTGCTCAGAGACAAATTATTCAGTGCTGTTAACACCCTATTGACTGGTGCCAACATACCAACTCACTCCTTTTATGATAAATGAATGAGTAAAAATGCCTACAATCGCATCAAACTGAACATTCCTTTTAAGTGCAATCTACCTGTCTCTGATATTCCTCTTTACCTGTACCCCACCATTCAAGTATCATACACACCCGTCACCGAGAAAGGTAATGAGAATCTTGCTCTTCTCAAAGCTGTCACACTTGAAACAATTGCCTCCTCCATCGAGAGTTTAAGATCTCACGAGCGCTGTGTTAACGCCGACGGCTCAGTCCAATCCTCTACTGGACGGACTGCAGCAGCATGTAGGTTTTATAGAAATAATATTTGCACAAAGACTGTCAGTGTCAGGTTAAACAACTGGCTGACCTCCACACAAGCAGAACTAGCGGCATTACACCTGGCTACCAGTACATTAAAAAACATTGGAGGAGGAATAATATTTTGTGATTCAAAGTCTGCTCTTCAAGCAATCGAAAACTTCTCTTGGAAGATCGACAGCAAGAACCTCATACTCCCAATTATAAATGACCTAATTGATGCACAGATTTAAGGGTTTCGAATCTCCTTTGTATGGATACCATCACACATAAATATAACCCATCATAATGAGACAGACATTGCAACCAAATTAGCGTGTAACAAGATGAAGTTGAATTAGACCAAGGTATCCCCATCTCTGCTGTCAACACTGTATTGTTCCAAACAATCAGGTCCGATAGGAGTTAAATTACTGACTCCCAACGACCTGAAAGCACTAGTATAAAAGCTTTGATTTGTTCAGTTCCGAAACCTATGTTTACGGGCAACACAAAACGTCGACTAAACTGTGCGACACAGTGGTTGCCAGAATCATATTGGGTTACCGTTACCTGTGGCAGGTGGCTACTGTTACCTGTGGCAGGTGGCTACCGTTACCTGTGGCAGGTGGCTACTGATACCTGTGGCAGGTAGCTACCGTTACCTGTGGCAGGTGGCTACTGTTACCTGTGGCAGGTGGCTACCGTTACCTGTGGCAGGTGTCTACTGATACCTGTGGCAGGTGGCTAGCGTTACCTGTGGCAGGTGGCTACCGTTACCTGTGGCAGGTGGCTACCGTTACCTGTGGCAGGTGGCTAGCGTTACCTGTGGCAGGTGGCTACCGTTACCTGTGGCAGGTGGCTACCGTTACCTGTGGCAGGTGGCTACCGTTACCTGTGGCAGGTGGCTACCGTTACCTGTGGCAGGTGGCTATCGTTACCTGCGGCAGGTGGCTATCGTTACCTGTGGCAGGTGGCTATAGGTGACGGATCTCCCAATCCTGAGCACTCCAGGTGCAAACTCTGTGAGCAGGAACTGCGGCATGATCTCCCACACTACATCACCGAATGCCCAGTTATTAGACCTTTCAGACCAGTTGGCATGAGGTACCTGGAGCTTTGCAAATACTTTATTGACTCTCGTGTTCTTGAAGATATCCTCATAATGTACCCAGAGTCTGCCAGTGCAGACTACTGATCACATGCCTCTGTATGACTAACCATCCTGTGTGATGGGGATTTTTAGCACCACGTAGCTAGTTTTTGACACACTGTACTCCCCTTCATATAGTCTAGGGCAGCTGCACAAATGCGCATGTACCTAAATGTGTTAATAAAAAAAAAATCCGACATTCTTTTTTTATAATTTTTCCATTAATAATTAATAATCATTGTGTCGGGGTACAGGCAGCCGGAGTGTATTCATAAACGTTTGACTTATATCGAGGCCGGGGCTGCGTGCTGAAGAGTGGTTCTCACATACGTTGCTGATAGTGTCTGGAGAGCTCCTCTCTCCAGATGAATTTGTTACACGGATCCTGGCCAATTTTGCTTGTGCCGCAGCGGAAATTCTGATAATTTGTGTTTCTGGCATTTTATTTGTCTATATATCTGCCCTCAGGAGTTTCTCCTCTCTTGGTGCAAGACTAAGCTTTATATTCGTGCTTTACTGCTCACAACTTCTCATTCTCATAACGTTGCATTTGGCTGAGTTAAAGTCTAACCGCTCTTTATTTCTCCGACAACCTCTGGCGTGTAAAGATTCCTTTGTGGGGGAATAACACGTGACCTCAAGCGTCCCTTGGTAAGACCTTACATGTTTAACTCTCGTGTTGCACTATACTTTAAGCTCTGGTGACCGAAGCATTTGGAAAGAAGGGGAAGGGGGTATGGAAACAGAGGGAGTGCAGGATGGGGATGGTGATGGATGGGGGATGTAAAGTTTAGTGACGTGGCCACTTTGTAGTAGTGGTGTTAGTGTGATGTAAGTGATGTGTGGTGATGAAGGTGTTGATGGTAACGATGGTGTTGGCGTTAGTGGTGCGGATGGTGTTGGTGGGGGTGATGGTGTTGATGGTGTTAATTATGTTGACGAGGTTGGTGATGGTGTTGATGGGTCAGTAGTTGAGGTGGTGAGGCAGGTGAAGGGTGCCAGCCTCCTCCTCCCATACTTGTGGTGCAACAATAATGACGACAGTCCGCACTATAGCTGTGTGATTATAACATCATTGAAGAACAGGCCTTTGTCGTTAATTGCCTGTTCTTCAATGATATTATTAGACTCTATGATGTTAGACTCTAATATATCAATACCACCAGCTGCTTATATTCTCACAGAACAAACCTTTCACTCTTTGAGTACAAGTCGTTTGATGGCGCAGTGGTAGCAATCTCGCCTGGCAGAGTGACGCTCTCGCTTACTGCAGGTCGGTGTTCAATCCCCGACCGTCTAAGTGGTTAAGGCCCATTCCTTCCCGCCGTCCCATCACAAATCCTTTTGTTTATTGTCATTTCCAAGTGCTATATAGTCGTAATGGCTTGGCGCTTTCACCTGATACTTCCCTTCGCCCCGCACTTTGTTTGAATTTGGTTTGGGTTCGAGCCCTAGCCAAGAAAATAGCCTCCCTAGCCTCCAAAAATACACCAACAATTTTCTTGTTCCAGCTCATACTCGAGCGACAATTAATTTCACAATACAATCAATAAAGCCCAAGTGCCCCAAGAATCCCAAGGATCTGGGGAGAATCCCAGACACGTCTGTGTTGATCTTAAGACTTCTCCTTTGATTTCTATAATGTCAAAATATAACACGATTCATTCCCTATAAAGGTTTGTTTATTTATGGAACAAATTAGCAGGTAACATAAGGGTCATGGGATCACTTGGTTGTTTCAAGCGTAGGTTTGACATGTGAGTCTGGGTGGATATAGATAGGGGCCTCGCAAGGACCAGTTTTCTTAATGGTTACGTCCTTGTGAGTTGTGAGGAAAGATGGCTGAGAGGCGGGACCAAGCAGCCGAAGCTCAACTCCCGCAAGCAGAACTTTTTGTTTCTTTATTACAAAATAACATACAACCTCTGGCCGCAACACTGCGCGTACTAGTGGCTTTACAAGATTGTAAACACCATGCTATGTATTCTCACAAGCCCAATGTACCTTCTTGTATATAAATAAATAAATACAAATACAAGGTAAGGTACCTAGGCACCATAACAGCCGCAACACAACAGCATACAGCACCAACAACATTACCACCATAATACACAATACACCACACCAATACATAAACACACAAGCACCAGCGTAATACACGGACACACACCGTTGTATACAACACCCATGCACGCGTAATGTGAACATAACAAAGAAACACTGAATACATAAATAAAAATACAACATACACACGACGCTAATACCCATACCCAGGGCACAGGGCAGAGACCCGCCCCATATGTACACCTCCACACATGTGGAACACCGGTAAGGTGCCACAAATACACAGCAGCACAGAACACAAATACAGAAATACATGATACAATAACACACACACACACACACACTGGCCCCCAACAAGTGGACACTGTTACCACCCTGACGGCTGAGTGGACAGCGCTCGGAATTCGTAGTTCTGAGGTTCTGGGTTCGATCCCCGGAGGAGGTGAAAACAAATGGGTTTCTTTCACCTGATGCACCTGTTCACCTAGCAGTAAATAGGTACCTGGGAGTTAGACAGCTGCTACGGGCTGCTTCCTGGGGATGTGTAACAAAAAAGGATGCCTGGTCGAGGACCGGGCCGCAGGGACCCGGGCCCGTCCGCAGGCCCCGAAATCATCTCAAGATAACCTCAAGATAACTTCAAGATAACCTCAAGATAACTTCAAGATAACCTCAAGATAACCCACCGAGATGAATAAAAAGCAAGTAAAAGAAGGGAATTACGAGGGGAAGCCTTCCACCCCAAACATACACACACAACACAACAGGTACACGGTACAGTACACGGTACAGTACACGGTACAGTACACGGTACAGTACACGGTACAGTACACGGTACAGTACACGGTACAGTACACGGTACAACAGGTACACGGTACAGTACACGGTACAGTACACGGTACAGTACACGGTACAACAGGTACACGGTACAGTACACGGTACAACAGGTACACGGTACAACAGGTACACGGTACAGTACACGGTACAGTACACGGTACAACTGAAGGACCAGACACAAGACCTAACGTGACACCATACATTGAGACCAGACCGAACCCGTCACACAACAGACACCTAGTACAAGAGGCACAAGCAAGGAGGGTAGACGCCCCCGAACCTCGCAGCATCACACGCACACACGCACTAGGCTCACTCACTATAAGCACAAAGGCAACACATGTAAATACAATAAAACCACAATCAAACCACATACACACATTTTAAACTAAGCAACAAACGCCAAGGAACACACACAAGCGCGCCCAAGCGAAGGCGCAGCTCCAGCCATTAACTACCACCAACCAAGAGCCGGGTAATGGTTCAACAGTCCCGGATCAACCCGGGGTTAAGCGCGCACAGACCCCAGAGGAACCGGGGGGTCGGGGAGCAGGAGGTCAAAGAAGGGTAGTCCCCCCTTAAAGGGAAATCTTTCCAACCAAGTCCTGTACGACTACCGTCACCGGGGGTCAACGACCCCCTCCACCTCGGTCCACTTGCACTGGGGGGCTCACAGACCCACACCGGCAAAGGAGCCACTGCATCCCGCCCCGGAACTTGTACAGTCACAGCCTCGTCCACTCCTCCCTCGTCTCCACATGGTTCGCACCATCAAGGTATGCCACTAGGCTAGTCCCAGAACTAAGAGGCACGAGTTATAGGGAAAGGCTGCAGGAAATGCACCTCACTCCGCTGGAAGACAGAAGAGCCCGGGAGACACACACACACACACACACACACACACACACACACACACACACACACACACACACACACACACACACACACACACACACACACACACATAACACCATAACAAACGCAGTGTTTCCACAGGGGTACTATGTAGTGAGGGAAGAGAGAGAAGGGAGAGGAGGAGGTGGTGTAGCTTTGCTACTAAGAGAAGGTTGGAGTTTCGAAGAGATGGTAATTCAGAACTGTGAAGGTTTCAGTGACTACATATCAGGCACCATAGCAACTGGAGGACAGAAAATTATAGTAGTAGTCATATATAACCCCCACCGAATGTCAGAAGACCCAGACAGGAATATGATAGAAACAACTTGGCCACCATCAATATTATATAGAGAGCAGCTTCTGTGGCTAGCAGGAACGGATCCAGGCTATTAATCATGGGAGACTTCAACCATGGAAAGATAGATTGGGGGAACAGAGACCCACATGGAGGCCCAGACACATGGAGAGCTAAGCTGCTGGATGTGGCAACAAGAAACTTTCTAAGTCAACACGTCAAGGGACCGACAAGAACGAGAGGAGGGGATGAACCAGCCTTGCTTGATCTGATATTTACCCTAAATGAGTCGGATATAAGGGAAGTTAAGTTGGAAGCCCTCTTGGGAATGAGTGATCATAGTGTATTGAGCTTTGAGTACCTGGTTGAGCTAGGAATTATCACCCCTAAAAAAGAACTGGGAAACAAAGGGCTGGCGTACCGAAAGGGAAACTATGAGGAGATGAATAAATTCCTATGGGATATACATTGGGACACAGAACTCGGAACCAAGTCCGTACAAGACATGATGGACTATGTCACCCAAAAATGTCAGGAGGCTGTAAGCAGGTTTGTCCCAGCCCAACAGGAAAAAACAGAGAAGCAAAGGAAGAATCCGTGGTTTAACAGGGAATGTATGAAAGCAAAGGAGCTGAACAAAAGGGCATGGAGGAACTTCCGTAATAACAGAACACCAGAAAGTAGAGAGAGATACCAGAGAACGAGGAACGAGTATGTTAGTGTGAGAAGAGCAGCTGAGAAAAGGTATGAAAATGATATAGCTAATAAAGCCAAGACCGAACCCAAGCTACTACACAGTCACATCAGGAGGAAGACAACAGTGAAGGAACAGGTGATGAAACTTAGGGTGGGCGAGGACAGGTACACAGAGAATGACAAAGAGGTGTGTGAAGAACTCAACAAAAGGTTCCAGGAGGTCTTTACAATAGAACAGGGAGAAGTCACGGCACTAGGAGAGGTGGCAGCAAACCAGGTGACCTTGGAAAGGTTCGAAATTACAAGAGATGAGGTCAAGAAGCACCTATTGGAGCTGGATGTGAGAAAAGCTGTTGGGCCGGATGGAATCTCACCATGGGTATTGAAAGAGTGTGCAGGAGCACTTTGCTTGCCACTCTCCATAGTGTATAGTAGGTCACTGGAAACGGGAGATCTACCAGAAGTATGGAAGACTGCTAATGTAGTACCAATATTTAAAAAGGGTGACAGACAAGAGGCACTGAACTACAGGCCAGTGTCCTTAACTTGTATACCATGCAAGGTGATGGAGAAGATTGTGAGAAAAAACCTAGTAACACATCTGGAGAGAAGAGACTTCGTGACAACCCATCAACATGGGTTCAGGGAGGGTAAATCTTGCCTTACAGGCTTGATAGAATTCTATGATCAGGTGACAAAGATTAAGCAAGAAAGAGAAGGATGGGCGGACTGCATTTTTTTGGACTGTCGGAAAGCCTTTGAACACAGTACCCCATAAAAGGTTGATGCATAAGCTGGAGAAACAGGCAGGAGTAACTGGTAGGGTGCTCCAGTGGATAAGGGAGTACCTAAGCAATAGGAAGCAGAGAGTTATAGTGAGGGGTGAGACCTCAGAATGGCGTGAAGTCACCAGTGGAGTCCCACAGGGCTCTGTGATTGGACCTATCCTGTTTCTGATATACGTAAATGATCTCCCAGAGGGTATAGACTCATTCCTCTCAATGTTTGCTGACGACGCCAAAATTATGAGAAGGATTAAGACAGAGGAGGACAGCTTGAGGCTTGAAGAAGACCTAGACAAGCTGCAGGAATGGTCGAACAAATGGATGTTAGAGTTTAACCCAAGCAAATGTAATGTAATGAAGATAGTGGTAGGAAGCAGGAGACCAGATACAAGGTATCACTTGGGAGATGAAATACTTCAAGAGAAAGACCTGGGGGTTGATATCACGCCAGACCTGTCCCCTGAAGCTCATATCAAGAGGATAACATCAGCAGCATATGCCAGGTTGGCTAACATAAGAACGGCCTTTAGAAACTTGTGTAAGGAATCTTTCAGAACATTATATACCATATATGTCAGACCAATCCTGGAGTATGCGGCTCCAGCATGGAGTCCATATCTAGTCAAGCATAAGACTAAACTGGAAAAGGTTCAAAGGTTTGCCACCAGACTAGTACCCGAGCTGAGAGGTATGAGCTACGAGGAGAGACTACGGGAATTGAACCTCACTTCGTTGGAAGACAGAAGAGTTAGGGGGGACATGATCACCACATTCAAGATTCTCAAGGGAATCGACAGGGTTGATAAAGACAAGCTATTTAACACAAGGGGCACAAGCACTAGGGGACACAGGTGGAAACTGAGTGCCCAAATGAGCCACAGAGATATTAGAAAGAACTTTTTTAGTGTCAGAGTGGTTGACAAATGGAATGCATTAGGAAGCAATGTGGTGGAGGCTGACTCCATACACAGTTTCAAGTGTAGATATGATAGAGCCCAATAGGCTGGTTGCTGGTTGCTGGTTGATCAGTCCAGCAACCAGGAGGCCTGGTCGACGACCGGGCCGCGGGGACACTAAGCCCCGGAAGCACCTCAAGGTAGCCTCAAGGTAGGTAGGCTCAGGAACCTGTACACCTGTTGATTGATGGTTGAGAGTCGGGACCAAAGAGCCAGAGCTCAACCCCCGCAAGCACAACTAGGTGAGTACACACGCACGCACGCACACACACACACACACACGCACGCACGCACACACACACACACACACACACACACACACACACACACACACACACACAGACACACACACACACACACACACACACACACACACACACACACACACACACACACACACACACACACACACACAGTCTTAGAGTATGCCGCCCCATCATGAAGTTCCCCACCTGAAGAAGCACATAAGGAAACTGGAAAAGGGTCAGAAGTTTGCAATGAGGCTTGTCCCAGAGTTATGAAGGATGGGGTATGAAGAGCGCCTGAAGGAACTGAACCTTTCGACACTAGAAAAAAAGAAGGGAGAGGGGGGATATGATAGGAACATATAAAATACTCGATTGACAAAGTGGAAATAAACGAAATGTTCACACTGAATATTAACAGAACGAGGAGATATGGGTGGTAGCTGGAACCTCAGATGAGTCACAGAGATGTTAGGAAGCTTTCTTTTAGCGTGAGATTAGTGGAAAAATGGAATGCATTTTTTAAGGAGCAGGTTGTGGAAGCAAACTCTATTCATTATTTTCTTTCTAGATTTGATAGGGAAATGGGACCGGAGTCATTGCTGTAAACAACCGATGGCTAGAAAGGCGGGATCCAAGAGTCGATGCTCAATCCTGCAGACAGAGATTGGTGAATACACACATAGGGGCCTCGCGGCTGAGTGGACAGAGGTGGGAGTTCGTAATCCTAAGGGCCCGAGTTCAATTCCTGGCTGAGGCAGAAACAAATGGGCATAATTTTTCACCTGATGGACCTGTTCACCTAGCAGTAAAGAGGTATCTGGAAGTTAAACAGCTGCTACGGGCTGCTTCCTGAGGATGTGTGTGTGTGTGTGTGTGTGTGTGTACTCAGCTGTTTGTGCCTGCAGGATCGAGTTCAAGCTCTTGAACCCCGGTTTTCTAGCTGCCAGATGTCTAATGCAATGACTCCTGACCTATTTCCTTATCATGCCTGCTTTTCATGTTGTGAATTGAGTTTACCTCTACGACCTGCTCCTTTAGGTCGTTCCATTTACTCTCTACCCTTAGGCTAAAAGAAAACTTTCTAACACCTCAGTGACCCATCTGAACTTTAAGCTTCCATTCATGCCCTCTTGATCTATTGGTATTCATTGTAAGCATTTCCGCTGTTTCCACTCCGCCAATCCCCGTAATTATTTTATACTATTGCATCACATCCCGCCTCTCCCCCCTCCTCTCTAGCGTCGTCAGGTTTAGTTCGTTCAGTCTCTCATACCACTTCATACCACATCCCTCACAGCTCTGGGACGAGTTATGGAGACAAGGAACTAAACTCCCTCAGGAACACACAATTCCTGTGTGTGTGTGTGTGTGTGTGTGTGTGTGTGTGTGTGTGTGTGTGTGTGTGTGTGTGTGTGATAAATATAAATATGTAAGAGGTAAAATAACAGAAAAATAAGTCAAAAGTCAGTAGGCTAGACAACCAACGGTTACAAAGGCGGGTTCCAAGAGCTAACAACTACATCCTGCAATCCTGCAGGCACAAATAGTAAATACAACAACACTGCTGGGAAGGAAAAAACCCGCTGCCTCCCCCCTCAAGACACCAATCACAGCTACTGCAGGAAAGAAACACAGTTAAGGGAACCAGAAAATGTGTAAAGAAAAGTCCTAAACAAGGACTTCTCCAGAAAATAAGGTCACAAGCATCTCAATGTCTTGACTGGAACACTGCCAACATCTTCCAAGATTGACCGCTCAGTCAGCCCGTCAACTCGGTCCTTGACTCCAAGCCGCTGTCAGACCAATGGGTGTCTGACCAAGCTTCCTCTGGAATTTATTATGCCTCAGTCTAGCTTCACTCGCTAAGTGGGTACGTGAGGCCCCACCTGCTCGCTGGGTACGTTAGGGCCCACCTGCTCGCTGGGTACGTTAGGCCCCACCTGCTCGCTGGGTATGTTAGGTCCCACCTGCTCGCTGGGTATGTTAGGCCCCACCTGCTCGCTGGGTATGTTAGGCCCCACCTGCTCGCTGGGTATGTTAGGCCCCATCTGCTCGCTGGGTACGTTAGGCCCCACCTGCTCGCTGGGTATGTTAGGTCCCACCTGCTCGTTGGGTACGTTAGGCCCCACCTGCTCGCTGGGTATGTTAGGTCCCACCTGCTCGCTGGGTATGTTAGGCCCCACCTGCTCGCTGGGTATGTTAGGCCCCACCTGCTCGCTGGGTATGTTAGGCCCCACCTGCTCGCTGGGTATGTTAGGCCCCACCTGCTCGCTGGGTACGTTCGGCCCCACCTGCTCGCTGGGTATGTTAGGCCCCACCTGCTCGCTGGGTATGTTAGGCCCCACCTGCTCGCTGGGTATGTTAGGTCCCACCTGCTCGCTGGGTATGTTAGGCCCCACCTGCTCGCTGGGTATGTTAGGCCCCATCTGCTCGCTGGGTACGTTAGGCCCCACCTGCTCGCTGGGTATGTTAGGCCTCACCTGCTCATTGGGTATATTAGGCCCCACCCGCTCGCTGGGTATGTTAGGCCCCACCTGCTCGCTGGGTATGTTATAACACACTTGTTCCTTACTACCCCCTAGCGAGCGATTTGGTCTGGATTCCAGTCCTGACCGGGGTTGAGGATCGACTGGCCGCCAATCTTTAACTGATTTACCCAACAGGAGATTGGTAACCGATTTTAAACCGATTGGCGGGTCGTGTTCAAGAAAAACTAGTGGATAAGGCCTACCACGAGCTATGGGAAGAGGAAAGCTCTCGATCTGCGCACAGGAGTCAGAAGTCGTCTCCTGCTGTTCCCACCTGTTTATAATTGTAGCAGCGGGTGGGTGCCGCTGTCCTCTTCCCCCCATTGGCCAGGAAGCGCCCTCGACTGAACAAATTCTGTGGTAAGCCCACTGTAACCAGTTAACAGTGATTGCCTGTTGTTGGTCGTGTGCCCAGCGACTGTAGCGGATGTTTATTGATGTATTAGGCATGTTTAATTGTGGAAGAAAGCCTAAATTAGAGAGTAGAGATGGAGGAACGTCCTGGAGGGCAGAGCGAAGCATCCATCCTCCCCGCAGGCCCGTGGCTAACTATTCGAGCCAGTAGAGGGAGTTAGTGTATAGAACTCTAAGGCAGTTGAAGGAGCAGTGTACTCTGAGGAAGAGTAGCCCCATAGTGAGGAGTTGGACCTCAAACTATGAGAGGAAGAGCAGTAAAGTGAAGTTTCACGTGCTTCTGTGGTACCAGTGGTGAAGCACCATTGCTGTTAAGGAAGACATCATGGTGTAGCAGCCGCAAGAGCTGTGGAAGACCCTGGTAGACAATTGTGTCAGAACCTGAAGTGTTCAGGGTAGTGAACCTCTGGATGCAGAGAGGAGGTTCTTATTCATTACTTATAGAGCGTTGATAGTGTGTTTGAGTGTCATTAGCGTGCATGACGCAATGGGAGGCGAGTGATTGGACGTTTGTATCAAGGAACATTTATACTGAGGTTTATGTTGTTGCAGTCATAGGCTGGATTCCTTGTATATATATATACCTAGTAGCCAGAACGCACTTCTCAGCCAACTATGCAAGGCCCGATTTGCCTAATAAGCCAAGTTTTCCTGAATTAATATAATTTCTCTATTTTTTTTCTTATGAAATGATAAAGCTACCCATTTCATTATGTATGAGGTCAATTTTATTTTATTTGAGTTAAAATTAACGTAGATATATGACCGAACCTAACCAACCCTACCTAACCTAACCTAACCTATCTTTATAGGTTAGGTAGCCGAAAAAGTTAGGTTAGGTTAGGTAGATTAGGTAGCCAAAAAAACATTAATTCATGAAAACTTGGCTTATTAGGCAAATCGGGCCTTGCATAGTAGGCTGAGAAGTGTGTTCTGGCTATTAGGTACGACATATATATATATATATATATATATATATATATATATATATATATATATATATATATATATATATATATATATATATATATATATGTTTTGTTTTGTATATTTTGTAACCTTTAAATACACAATAAAGGAAAAAAAAAAAAGGGAAGGGGGGTGGTAGGAGAAAAGCACACAGAAACTGTATTGGAGGGGACCCACATTCCCTCCAATGCGTTATGTGTGGTTTCCTCCGAGGCTATGGGTCCCCCTTCTTCCAGCCAGAGGTGGTACTCCCTTCCCTATTTAAAAAAAAAAAAAAAAAAAAAAAAAATATATATATATATATATATAATATATATATATATAAGTATATTTTGGTAGCAGTCTTTCCTGTAGACATATATTATTAAATATGACCGAAAAAGTAAGATTAATAATTCTAACACGAATTTTCTCGATCTTTCTTACGTTTCTTTTCACTGTTGATGGTAATTCAAAGATCAATTCTCCAAAATTATTTTTTATTTCTAGTCTGACGCGACACCTGAGCGCGTTTCGTAAAACTTATTACATTTTCAAAGACTTTAGTTTACAAACACACAACTGAAACTGAATAGAGCTTTCACATCTTCGATTTTATATCTACATTTGGGTGAGGTGGATGAGGTGAAAACAAACTTTCAACAATGGGTATTGAATGGGTATTAAATTCAAACACAAGACAGAACACGAAACAATGGGTATTGAATGGAAGTAATTGTAGAAAGCATATTGGTCCATATTTCTTGATGCTTCTATATTGGAGCGGAGTCTTGAAGTGGGTAGAATATAGTTGTGCATTAATTGGCTGTTGATTGCTGGTGTTGACTTCTTGATGTGTAGTGCCTCGCAGACGTCAAGCCGTCTGCTATCGCTGTATCTATCGATGATTTCTGTGTTGTTTGCTAAGATTTCTCTGGTGATGGTTTGTTTGTGGGAAGAGATTATATGTTCCTTAATGGAGCCCTGTTGCTTATGCATCGTTAAACGCCTGGAAAGAGATGTTGTTGTCTCGCCTATATACTGGGTTTTTTGAGGCTTACAGTCTCCAAGAGGGCATTTGAAGGCATAGACGACGTTGGTCTCTTTTAAAGCGTTCTGCTTTGTGTCTGGAGAGTTTCTCATGAGTAGGCTGGCCGTTTTTCTGGTTTTATAGTAAATCACCAGTTGTATCTTCTGATTTTTGTCTGTAGGGATAACGTTTCTACTGACAATATATTTCAGGACCCTTTCCTCCGTTTTATGGGCTGTGGAAAAGAAGTTCCTGTTAAATAGTTTAATAGGGGGTATAGGTGTTGTGTTAGTTGTCTCTTCAGAGGTTGCATGGCGTTTCACTTTCCTTCTTATGATGTCTTCCACGAAACCATTGGAGAAGCCGTTGTTGACTAGGACCTGCCTTACCCTACAGAGTTTTTCGTCGACTTGCTTCCATTCTGAGCTGTGGCTGAGGGCACGGTCTACATAAGCGTTAACAACACTCCTCTTGTACCTGTCCGGGCAGTCACTGTTGACATTCAGGGACATTCCTATGTTTGTTTCCTTAGTGTAGACTGCAGTGTGGAAAACTCCGCTCCTTTCCATGACTGTTACATCTAGAAAGGGCAGCTTCCCATCCTTCTCCATCTCGTAAGTGAAACGCAACACAGAATTCTGCTCAAATGTCTCCTTCAGCTCCTGCAGATGTCTGACATCAGGTACCTGTGTAAAAATGTCGTCAACATACCTGCAGTATATGGCCGGTTTCAAGTTCATGTCGACTAAGACTTTTTGCTCGATGGTACCCATGTAGAAGTTTGCAAACAGGACACTGTCACGTGGGGGTGGGTGGTCCGGGGCTCTGCTAACACTCGGCTGCTAGGGGCTCAAAGGCCCAAATACTCAGCCCCTCTGACTCCCTGGATTCACCGGAGTCTCCTTGGTCACACAAGAGAGGACCAACAATGCCCACCTCCGCAGGTCTTTGCTTCCACCACAAAGGGGTGCCACTGATTCACCCTGGAAGCCCTTCAGTCAAACACGGGGAAACTGCTGTTAACAGTTCCGGCCTAGACCCGTGGGGGAGTGAAGGAAGACTCAGGCTTACCTATAACCATGACCTCCCTGAGTCTTGCCTGCCAGACAAAAAAAGGTTGCAGGAACTCCTTTCCCGCCTGTCTTCTCTATCTTCCTCTTAGCAAGGTCGCCAGCTGGGTTATTATATCTGCGCCCCAGCAACGCAGTTCAGTGGGTGTATTATATATTGTTTGTAGCCAGAAATGTATGCTCATAGAGAAATATCATAACTGGAGGCACACTCAAACACAGTGATAAAATGTGTGGATTTACTGATGCAAATTACATGAACACACACACACAATCACAAGTAATACATGAATACGGAAATATGGATAATGAGTCTGGAGATCGTCAGCCTCTTCTTCCACGACCTCCAACCCTCCTTCAACTGGGCAGAAAGACAGGAGTCTCACACTCTCACAGGAGGGCCTCTTCACCACGTCGGCGCCTCTTCTTCACTGTCCTGCCATCCATACACACTGTCCTCTCTGACAGTCCTGGACTCAAGCTGCCTTGCAGCCTATTCTACTATTAAAGTAATAAAGTCTTGCTGCCACATACACAAGTAAATATTGTGGCCTAACTAGCCTACTCATACAAGGGGTAATGGGAGGGAAAATGATCTACATTACATTCCTGGCTCACGACGCCTGTCCCTCGATGGTGTGAGGTTCCCACGCTTCCTTGGGTCGATCCTTGACGATCCAGGACGTTCCACAGGTCCTCAGGTGTCGTGGAGCCTTCGCGTCGTCGCCGTTCCAATCCCTGAGATTCAGCTGCCCCAATCCTGGTTCATCGATGGGCGCTGAGCTAATCACTATTTTCCCCACACTCGCCTCTCCCACAAGGCGTTGCTCCTTGTCCTAGGCACGGTGTCGTCCTTCCAAGATTCTCAGTGGATGTGACCCCAGTCACAGCTAGGCCTGCCCGCCCACCTTCCAGACCTCAACGTCCAGCCAGCGGCGCCGCCCAGCGTCGTCGCCGACTATTTTCCAAGTTTGGCGCTTCTCTGCTCACTGAACTTGGTTCCTCTTTTGCTTCCCAGAAGCGCAGGGTCTCCAATAACTATGATGGGCTGCGATGGCCAGCTCAATCCACTGAACAAGGCTTGCAGAGCCTCCAATCCTTGAGAGCAGACCGAGGCGCGTCCTGTCGCTTCCAAGGTCAGAACAACTCTGACGTTGGCGCCGCCCGGGGCACTCGGTGACGTCATGGCGGGCCCTGATTTGTCGCCCGCGACCCACGTCGGCCAATCCGCGATCGGCTAATGTCCCTTCCAAAAGGTCATATCTGCCATAGGGGATACTGTTTCATTTTATAACAGGGCGCCAATTTTCCTTTATTTACAACTTATAATATAACTTCCTTCCCTTAACTGGCAGCCGGTCTGGTCGCCACATATATCATTAGACTCCCTGAACCTCAGAGAATCAGTAGGGAGAGCTGATATGATTCTTTAAGCCGGCAAACGAAAGAAATAGGAGAGGGCACCGTAACATACCCCTCCCCTTAAAATAAGAGTCATATCGGAAGAGCGGCACTCAAGAGGGCAACCTACACTCTTGCTCCCTCCGTTCCTGAAGTGTCACTCCTCCAGTTGGTGACGTGGCTCATACCACCTTGCCAGTCACTTGCCTCATTGTATCTCCACCTCGCATAGGAACGGGTGTGATGGGTGTTCCCTGAACACCTACTAGAAATCCTCTCTCCGTGGCCACGAGTGTACTCCCACGGCTCGTTACCACTGTAAGATTCAGTGCATGCAGCGCCTCCACCGCGTCGTGCACTCCGAGATAGTCTTGCACTTCCACTGCGTCCTACAGGTACTCCATGTTTCCTCTCATAATCTCCTCTTCGCCAATCTTCTCTCTTCTCGGTTCCTCTTCTCCCATAGGTGCGTTGTCTCCTCACAGTGGCACTTGTAACCTGTACTCCATCCAGCAGCTTCCTCTCTTCCACACTAGGCTTTTGCGATGGCCCAACGCCCCTCTGGTTAGGCTGGCGCCTACCCTGGGTGTACCTATTCCCTGCTTTCTTCGTATTGCCTTTCCTATACCATTCGCTCCTTCGTTCCCGACGAACATCTTCACTCCTCCATGAGATTCTCTTCCCTGCAGACGTCTTCTTCGGTTCGTGGTTGGGCTCATCCACCTCCCTGTGGCTCACCTCACCACGGTGGTTCATCTTGCACCTACCACTATTCATCTGGCCGGCATAGGGTGCCTTGCGTCGTGGCTCCTCCACTCTGCCCCTCACTGCCGTTCGCTCATCCACTGAGCTTACTTTATTCACGCTTCTGTATGGAGGGAGTGCGGTCTGCAGCCTCTTCACCGCCCCAGGCGTTTGTACAGCTGCTCCTCGCCACTCCTTCACACGCATCATCAGGCTTAGTCGGAGGTCCCCGTCGGGGTTTTCCACAACCTCCGACGACCTCTCTGCACTCTCGCCCTCGTGGTCGTCGTCTCTGGCGACGTTTCCCTTGGCGAAGTCGGCCTCCTCACTATCGTCTGGAACGACCGATACCTCACCCGGCAGGGTTGTACCGCTGCTTGCAACATAGGCACTCCTGGCCCAATCGGGTTGTATCCTGCCTCCTCCGAGGTCATTACCCAGCACCATCTGTACATGCTCTAGGGGTAACTTAGGGGCTACAGCTACTATAGCTTTCTCGACTCCGCAGTCGGCAATCAGCTGTACTTCATGAAGTGGCAACCTGTATTCCTCCCCCACACTGCGTATCCTCACCACTCCCACAGGTGAATCATTAAATTCCTTGGGGAGAATACTCCTGGTCACCATACTTATGTCAGCACCCGTATCTCGAAGAACGGCCACCTCCACTGGGTCTGACTTTCCAAACTTCACGTTGGCCTCGAAAACGAAGGGATGTTCACCCAACTTCATTTCCCAACCATTCACGTTGGGTCCACTATAATATGGGGTGTGAACAAACACTCTCTCCTCTTCCAACATTAATCCTACATTCCTTTGGTGCTCCTCACACTCGCGGGCATAATGTCCTCTCACACCACAGTTGTAGCATCGGCCACCTCCCCTGGGCGGCCACTCGCTAGTCACTCTGGCGGTACCACTTGCGGACGTCCCCTGGGTCCTCCTTGGACTCCCTGTCGTCGTGTCCGGGACTGCAGCACTCGCTCCCGAGTTAGGTCCACTGCTCACAGCTTGGGGCTTCCTCCCCGCGTCTCTTGAGCTCTTGAACCACGTTACTTCATCGGGCACACTACTCATGGGAGAGTCCCCACTCGTCCTCGCTCCTCCTGAACTCCTAAGGTTCCCTCCCGACCTGGGGTAAGGCGAGTGTCTGGGCGGCCCCTCCCTCCTGATATGTAGCGCCTCCTCCAGCATGTCGGCTCGATCCGCTGCAGCCTTCAGGTCCTTAATACCTGCTTCTCTCAACCTTACTCGCCACTCAGGATGGAGCACTGACATAAACTTCTCCATCACTATCAGTCGTTTGATATCATCCACCGACTCCGCTTCCTCCGCCTTCAACCATCGTAGGAATTTCCGTTCCATATCCCTGGCGGTCTCGGCGTAAGTCTTTCCCGACACTCTTGTACACTCTCTGAACCGCTTCCGGTACATCTCCGGAGTCAGCCGGAATGAGTGGAGAACCGCATTCTTAATCGCGTCATAACTAGTACACTCCTCTAGGTCCAGCATGTTATAGGCTTCCCGGGCCTCACCAGTCAATCTGCCCTGGACCAGAGCAGCCCAATCATCTTCCGGCCACTCCTTCAGAGTCGCTATCCGTTCAAAGTGTTCGAAGAACGCCTCAGCTTCTTGTGGTTCGAACGTAGGTAAGTCACGTTCCCTTACCTTGAGGTCATCCCGCCGTGCAGGTAGTGAGGGCAGACCACGTTCAACGCGACGCAATTCGACTTCTTTCTTTGCCTTTATCTCCTCCAGTCGCAGTTGTCTCTCTCCTTCTTCTCGCTGCAGCCTAGCTTCTCGCTCCTCTCGCTGCATTTGCGCTTCTCTCTACTCTCGCTGCATTTGCGCTTCTCTCTCCTCTCGTCGCAGCTGGGCTTCCAGTTGCATCTTCATTATTTCCAGTTGCAGGCTCCTCTTACTACAGCCGGACCTCCCACTGCTCCCATGTTCACTGTGAATTCTCTCCACACTGGTAGGCGCTTGGGGAGGCCCTAGTCGGGACGGTTCACCTTGCGACGGCTCTCCTCGGGACGGCTCCTCTTGAGATGGCTCCTCTCCCGTCGCTTCCTCTCGAGCTGTGAGCTGTGCCATGATCTCTATCCTTCGCTCCGCTACCTTAGTCGTCCTCAACCTGATCCCAAAGTGGTTTGCCACTTGTTGGAGCTGGGCCTTGGTACACTCTTCCAAAATTCTCTCGTCCCTTGTGTCAATAAATTTCTTTACTTTGTCTTCCTCCATCTCTATATCATCCAGCATACACGACAGCACAGACAAGTTAGTAGGCACTAATTTCACCGCTTCAGTCCCTTAGCTGGTTGAGTAACAGTACCACCGAATTCACTGGCCACACTGTATTAGTACCCTGGCAACACTTGTCCTGAAATTTGGTCCACACTGTAGTTTGATCCACGCTTCCTGGCGAAGTTCCCAGTTCTTGGCTACTGGGGTTCGAATCCTGGCGAGGTCGCCAGTTCTCTTGTCACGTGGGGGGTGGGTGGTCCGGGGCTCTGCTAACACTCGGCTGCTAGGGGCTCAAAGGCCCAAATACTCAGCCCCTCCGACTCCCTGGATTCACCGGAGTCTCCTTGGTCACACAAGAGAGGACCAACAATGCCCACCTCCGCAGGTCTTTGCTTCCACCACAAAGGGGTGCCACTGATTCACCCTGGAAGCCCTTCAGTCAAACACGGGGAAACTGCTGTTAACAGTTCCGGCCTAGACCCGTGGGGGAGTGAAGGAAGACTCAGGCTTACCTATAACCATGACCTCCCTGAGTCTTGCCTGCCAGACAAAAAAAGGTTGCAGGAACTCCTTTCCCGCCTGTCTTCTCTATCTTCCTCTTAGCAAGGTCGCCAGCTGGGTTATTATATCTGCACCCCAGCAACGCAGTTCAGTGGGTGTATTATATATTGTTTGTAGCCAGAAATGTATGCTCATAGAGAAATATCATAAATGGAGGCACACTCAAACACAGTGATAAAATGTGTGGATTTACTGATGCAAATTACATGAACACACACACACAATCACAAGTAATACATGAATACGGAAATATGGATAATGAGTCTGGAGATCGTCAGCCTCTTCTTCCACGACCTCCAACCCTCCTTCAACTGGGCAGAAAGACAGGAGTCTCACACTCTCACAGGAGGGCCTCTTCACCACGTCTGCGCCTCTTCTTCACTGTCCTGCCATCCATACACACTGTCCTCTCTGACAGTCCTGGACACAAGCTGCCTTGCAGCCTATTCTACTATTAAAGTAATAAAGTCTTGCTGCCACATACACAAGTAAATATTGTAGCCTAACTAGCCTACTCATACAAGGGGTAATGGGAGGGAAAATGATCTACCTTACATTCCTGGCTCACGACGCCTGTCCCTCGATGGTGTGAGGTTCCCACGCTTCCTTGGGTCGATCCTTGACGATCCAGGACGTTCCACAGGTCCTCAGGTGTCGTGGAGCCTTCGCGTCGTCGCCGTTCCAATCCCTGAGATTCAGCTGCCCCAATCCTGGTTCATCAATGGGCGCTGAGCTAATCACTATTTTCCCCACACTCGCCTCTCCCACAAGGCGTTGCTCCTTGTCCTAGGCACGGTGTCGTCCTTCCAAGATTCTCAGTGGATGTGACCCCAGTCACAGCTAGGCCTGCCCGCCCACCTTCCAGACCTCAACGTCCAGCCAGCGGCGCCGCCCAGCGTCGTCGCCGACTATTTTCCAAGTTTGGCGCTTCTCTGCTCACTGAACTTGGTTCCTCTTTTGCTTCCCAGAAGCGCAGGGTCTCCAATAACTATGATGGGCTGCGATGGCCAGCTCAATCCACTGAACAAGGCTTGCAGAGCCTCCAATCCTTGAGAGCAGACCGAGGCGCATCCTGTCGCTTCCAAGGTCAGAACAACTCTGACGTTGGCGCCGCCCCGGGCACTCGGTGACGTCATGGCGGGCCCTGATTTGTCGCCCGCGACCCACGTCGGCCAATCCGCGATCGGCTAATGCCCCTTCCAAAAGGTCATATCTGCCATAGGGGTTACTGTTTCATTTTATAACAGGGCGCCAATTTTCCTTTATTTACAACTTATAATATAACTTCCTTCCCTTAACTGGCAGCCGGTCTGGTCGCCACATATATCATTAGACTCCCTGAACCTCAGAGAATCAGTAGGGAGAGCTGATATTATTCTTTAAGCCGGCAAACGAAAGAAATGGGAGAGGGCACCGTAACAACACCTAGGGGAGAACCCATGGCGACCCCATCTACTTGCTTATACATGAGCCCATCCGGGCTCAAGAAGGGTGCCTCTTTAGTACAAGCTTGGAGTAGTTTCCTTAGACTGTTTTCTGGTATGTCAAGAGGAGTACAGGCCGGATCACGGTACACTCTGTCGGCTATCATCCCGATTGTTTCATCCACAGGTACGTTGGTGAACAGAGATTCTACGTCCAACGAGGCTCTTATCCCTGTGGCCCGTGTTCCCCGCAGCAAGTCAACAAATTCCTTTGGAGACTTCAGGCTGAAGGCGCAAGGGACATAAGGAGTCAGCAAGCCATTGAGTCGTTTCGCCAGTCTGTACGTGGGTTTGGGTATCTGGCTGATGATTGGCTGAAGTGGGTTTCCAGGCTTGTGTGTCTTGACATTTCCATACGTATATCCAGGTTTATATTCCCCAATAATCTTTGGCAGGTGGAGTCCAGATTTCTTGGCGTTCACAGTTTCGATCAATTTGTTGACCTTTGCTTTCAGTTTGGCTGTAGTGTCCTTCGTTACCCTTTGGAATTTAGTTTGGTCAGAGAGTATGAGGTTCATTTTTGCCAGATATTCGTCTTTTTAAGAATGACGTATATTGGCGACTTGTCGCCTCTCCTGACAACTATCTCCTTGTTCTCACGAGGCTCTTAGCTGCCGCTTTGAGCTCGGGGGACAGTATGGTGCTTCTGTAGTTGCCTCGATTCTTTCCTCCTTCCGCAATAAGTTCTGATTGTAAGGTATCTTTGGTGGTGACCTTCTTTTGTGCTTCGAGGTCGAATATGTCGTCCAACAGAATCTCCAACTCCACTTTCCGGGCCATCTCACTCGGTCTGGACATAACGTGACAGTTTATACCCAGATTTAGGAGAGTGACTTGGTCCTCAGTGAGGTTGATTCCTGCAAGGTTCAGGAAGCCATCTCTTGGTCGTGGAATTGCCATAGGTCCTCCATATAACGTTGTTAGTTTCTTGATTATCCTTGTTTCAGTGCTGAGGTGATGTCGGTCTGTGAGGATGTCGAGGTGTTGTTCAATGCGAGTATGGAGACTTTCGTCAATGTTGCTGTTTCTCCATTCGTTTGTAGCATGAAGTAGTTCCGCTTTGTTGTCTTTGATTTCATTTTCTGCCTTGTATATCTGATCACGAATCAGATCTTGGCGATATTTTATCGTGAAGGCTTGATTCCTTGCTGCTGGGTCGTGCGCTTTAATATTAGTATATTTTGGTAGCAGTCTTTCCTGTAGACATATATTATTAAATATGACCGAAAAAGTAAGATTAATAATTCTAACACGAATTTTCTCGATCTTTCTTACGTTTCTTTTCACTGTTGATGGTAATTCAAAGATCAATTCTCCAAATTCATTTTTATTTCTAGTCTATAGGCAATACTAGTATATAGGTAAGACAACAACATCTCTTTCCAGGCGTTTAACGATGCATAAGCAACAGGGCTCCATTAAGGAACATATAATCTTTTACCACAAACAAACCATCACCAGAGAAATCTTAGCAAACAACACAGAAATCATCGATAGATACAGCGATAGCAGGCGGCTTGACGTCTGCGAGGCACTACACATCAAGAAGTGAACACCAGCAATCAACAGCCAATTAATGCACAACTATATTCTACCCACTTCAAGACTCCGCTCCAATATAGAAGCATCAAGAAATATGGACCAATAGGCTTTCTACAATTACTTCCATTCAATACCCATTGTTTCGTGTTCTGTGTTGTGTTTGAATTTAATACCCATTCAATACCCATTGTTGAAAGTTTGTTTTCACCTCATCCACCTCACCCAAATGTAGATATAAAATCGAAGATGTGTAAGCTCTATTCAGTTTCAGTTGTGTGTTTGTAAACTAAAGTCTTTGAAAATGTAATAAGTTTTACGAAACGCGATCAAGTGTCGCGTCAGACTAGAAATAAAAATGAATTTTGGATAATTGATCTTTGAATACCATCAACAGTGAAAAGAAACGTAAGAAAGATCGAGAAAATTCGTGTTAGAATTATTAATCTTACTTTTTCGGTCATATTTAATAATATATATATATATATATATATATATATATATATATATATATATATATATATATATATATATATATATAATATAATATAATATAATATAACCTTAGAACACTTTCCCACCAGGAGATTCGAACCCTAGCCAGCACAGAAGCCTTACAGCAACTGGCATAACTGGTACGCCTTTAACCCACTGCACCACAGCTCAGACCCTTAAAAGAGATGGTAATTTCATAGTATTTCAGTTGCTGTAAGGCTTCTGTGCTGGCTAGGATTCGAATCTCCTGATGGGAAAGTGTTCTAAGGTTGTATAATCTCTCTTGCGTGTTTAGGCAAGTTGTGCATTATATATATATATATATATATATATATATATATATATATATATAATATTCATTCTAGGGCTGGTAGTGCCGTATTGTATTACAAGATTTAACCCACTTGGTGAGGTTGGTAGCATAAGTAGCAAGCCAGGAGTTGGGCTACCACTAGATGTAAGCAGGTGATAGAGTCCCGATGGGATTGGATGCAACCTGATTATAATAGCATAGTGTGTTGAAGTCATTATTTTATCTTGAGGGTGTTGTATATGTTCTCTGTGTATTAAATGTTCATAACAAGCAGGTGTTTACCCTTGTCCTAGTGAGGGTTCCCAGAAAGTAGAAAAGAGAGAGAAAGAAACACGGCTGTGGACAGGGTGGTATAGAATATTTTTTGTTTGATATATACAAGAGTTGTTACATTCTTGTACAGCTACTAGTACGCGTAGCGTTTCGGGCAGGTCCCTGGAATACGACTTCTACGAAGAATCGTTGTTACACCCAAGTACCCATTTTACTGTTGAGTTAAACAGAGGCTACAGTTAAGGATTTGCACCCAGTAAATCCTCCCCGACCAGGATACGAACCCATGACAAAGCGCTCGCGGAACGCCAGGCGAGTGTCTTACCACTATACCATGGAGACTGGTGAAATCGAAGAAATGGTGATTGAGATGGTCATACCAAATAAGGAGAAAGTGGGGAGTCACAGCGGCTCGAATTGGGTGTGTACACGTGACAACGAGGCCAGTGTTGGAGCCGCACCCCCTAAATGTGTGACTCTGAGCCCCTCTCCAAGAGCAGGAAGCGTACAGGGGGATCTCCTGACCAAAGTACAAGCACTCTACGGGTTTTGGTTGGTTGTACGGTAGGGATGTACACACTCGACCTACAACAATGTAATACAGGTTTGGGATGCTGGCTGTGACAGGTCTGGGATGCTGGCTGGGATGTTGGCTGTGATGGGTCTGGGATGTTGGCTGTGATGGGTCTGGGATGTTGGCTGTGATGGGTCTGGGATGTTGGCTGTGATGAGTTTGGGATGTTGGCTGTGATGGGTCTGGGATGTTGGCTGTGATGAGTCTGGGATGTTGGCTGTGATGGGTCTGGGATGCTGGCTGTGATGAGTTTGGGATGCTGGCTGTGATGAGTCTGGGATGCTGGCTGTGATGGGTCTGGGATGCTGGCTGTGATGAGTTTGGGATGCTGGCTGTGATGAGTCTGGGATGCTGGCTGTGATGGGTCTGGGATGTTGGCTGTGATGAGTCTGGGATGCTGGCTGTGATGAGTTTGGGATGCTGGCTGTGATGAGTCTGGGATGTTGGCTGTGATGAGTCTGGGATGCTGGCTGTGATGAGTTTGGGATGCTGGCTGTGATGAGTCTGGGATGCTGGCTGTGATGGGTCTGGGATGTTGGCTGTGATGAGTCTGGGATGCTGGCTGTGATGGGTCTGGGATGTTGGCTGTGATGAGTCTGGGATGTTGGCTGTGACGGGTCTGGGATGTTGGCTGTGACGGGTCTGGGATGTTGGCTGTGACGGGTCTGTGATACTGGCTGTGACAGGTCTGAGATGCTGGCTGTGACGGGTCTGGGATGCTGCCTATGACGGGTCTGGGATGCTGGCTGTGACGGGTCTGGGATGCTGGCTGTGACGGGTCTGGGATGCTGGCTGTGACGGGTCTGGGATGCTGGCTGTGACAGGTCTGGGATGCTGGCTGTGACGGGTCTGGGATGCTGCCTATGACGGGTCTGGGATGCTGGCTGTGACGGGTCTGTGATACTGGCTGTGACGGGTCTGGGATGCTGGCTGTGACGGGTCTGGGATGCTGCCTATGACGGGTCTGGGATGCTGGCTGTGACGGGTCTGGGATGCTGGCTGTGACGGGTCTGGGATGCTGGCTGTGACGGGTCTGGGATGCTGGCTGTGACAGGTCTGGGATGTTGGCTGTGACGGGTCTGGGATGCTGCCTATGACGGGTCTGGGATGTTGGCTGTGACGGGTCTGGGATACTGGCTGTGACAGGTCTGAGATGCTGGCTGTGACGGGTCTGGGATGCTGCCTATGACGGGTCTGGGATGCTGGCTGTGACGGGTCTGGGATGCTGGCTGTGACGGGTCTGGGATGCTGGCTGTGACGGGTCTGGGATGCTGACTGTGACAGGTCTGGGATGCTGGCTGTGACAGGTCTGGGATGTTGGCTGTGACGGGTCTGGGATGCTGGCTGTGTCGGGTCTGGGATGCTGGCTGTGACGGGTGTGGGATGCTGGCTGTGACGGGTCTGTGATACTGGCTGTGACAGGTCTGAGATGCTGGCTGTGACGGGTCTGGGATGCTGGCTGTGACGGGTCTGGGATGCTGGCTGTGACGGGTCTGGGATGCTGGCTGTGACAGGTCTGAGATGCTGGCTGTGACGGGTCTGGGATGCTGCCTATGACGGGTCTGGGATGCTGGCTGTGACGGGTCTGGGATGCTGGCTGTGACGGGTCTGGGATGCTGGCTGTGACGGGTCTGGGATGCTGCCTATGACGGGTCTGGGATGCTGGCTGTGACGGGTCTGGGATGCTGGCTGTGACAGGTCTGGGATGCTGGATGTGACGGGTCTGGGATGCTGGCTGTGACGGGTCTGGGATACTGGCTGTGACAGGTCTGGGATGCTTGCTGTGACAGGTCTGGGATGCTGGCTGTGACAGGTCTGGGATGCTGGCTGTGATGGGTCTGGGATACTGGCTGTGACGAGTCTGGGATGCTGGCTGTGACGGGTCTGGGATACTGGCTGTGACGGGTCTGGGATACTGGCTGTGACGGGTCTGGGATGCTGGCTGTGACGGGTCTGGGATACTGGCTGTGACGGGTCTGGGATACTGGCTGTGACGGGTCTGGGATGCTGGCTGTGACGTGGACCGCATTCTCTCCACACCCACACTATCCGCCGCCTGCAGCTGATAATCCCAACCCAGAGTGCTCACGCAAGCAGATATAATCTCTACTGGTCCTCCTAAGCCATGTTTCCCCTCGCCAGGTTCCTATAATTTCCCCCTGATCTCCTCCCCTCAACCCATCTCATTCAAAGTCTTCAACTTTCTCTCACACAATTGCTTCGCTAATCACCCGATCAAGAGACTTTCCACACTGGTCTCCAAGGCTGGAGATTCTCGGACATTCCCCCACGAACTTAAGGAAACAACTCGTAGCCAAGTCTACGAGCGATATTCCTGGCATCGTCTCGCTGAAGTGTGTCGGGTCTTTCGCTGGTGTAACTTGGAATG
Source organism: Procambarus clarkii (assembly GCF_040958095.1). Classification (NCBI taxonomy): domain Eukaryota; kingdom Metazoa; phylum Arthropoda; class Malacostraca; order Decapoda; family Cambaridae; genus Procambarus; species Procambarus clarkii. Next base: position 47,677,962 of record NC_091169.1, on the reverse strand, counting down.
TCTGAACCACGGAGCGTTGAGATAAGAGGTACTAGCGCCGGGCTCCGACGGGTCGTACGCAAGAGCTGCTGCGTCAGAGTAGCGTTAACCACGGGCAGATAGCAGGGTATTAAGACGTAGTACTTCCTGTGATCTCATAACGTATGTGATAACAGATAACAATATAATCCAGCACACACACAGACAAAATGTGCTCATATTGCTCATTCTGATTGTGTCAGTGTAGTTAGTCGTTTCCAGCCGAGTTATTGTGTTTAGTCTCTGATTGTAACACCATTTGACACCCAAGAAGTACAGAACATGTCTCTTAACATGGTAGAAATTAGAGAAAAAATCCAGGGCCATTCTGTATTAATATACAGACTCAGTGTTCCAGATTACAAGGATGCCATCGAGCTGAAAATAGACATTTGTTAGCCTTCACGTGGAAAATAGTACAGTCCAGGATACAGTGTTCTGACCGGTTACTCACTGTGAGAGTAGAGGTAGTCGGGAACTATTGACAGAAATAATGCACGCTGATATAACCTGAAAACAGAATATAATCGAGTGATAACTCAAATGGCGCCTCGGCCACTCTCTCAGCTCGCGTCAGCTGAGGAACTTGAGAACGTACGAGCCGTCTTGTGCTTGACAAGGTACGGGCTCCATGCAGGGGCCGCATACTCCACGATTGCCTTACATACGTGGTATACAAGCTTCTGAAAGATTCCTTACACAAGTTTTTGAAGGCAGTTTTAATGTTAGCCAGCCTCGCATACGACGCCGATGTTATTCTTTTGATGTGGGCTTCAGGAGACAGGTTTGGTGTGATATCAACCCCTAGGTCTTTCTCTCAGTTCGTCTCGTGAAGGACTTCATCTCCCATTCTGTATAGAGTGTCTGGTGTCCTATTTCCTCCCCCCCCCCCCTCTAGTTTCATTATTCGTAACTCATGCCTCTTAGTTCTGGGACTAGTCTAATGGCATATCTCTGAACTTTTTCAAGCATCGTCTTGTACTTGACAAGGTACGGGTTCCATGCTGGGGCCGCATACTCCAGGATTGGTCTTACATATGTGGTATACAAGGTTCTGAAGGATTCCTTACACACAAGTTGCTCAAGGCAGTTCCACCAGTTAACTTGGGCGAACTTGTCTACATAGCACAGCTTACATACACAATATTTACACAACCACAACAAAGGACATAGAATCACATAAGATAACACAAGGCACAAGTCACAGCAGCTAGATGTCACTAAGTAAAGATAACTAATAACATGACTACACTAAATAACAACCCTTCAAACACAAAACGTAACTGGCCCTAATTTTCTGCTTGTAACAACTTTATTACAAGTTGTAACATCTTGGTATAACTTTTTAATGGCGTATTAGAACGTTGTCACAACTTGCTACATTGGTTGTTACAACTTGTTAGGTGTTACAACTTGTTTGAACGTTGTAGCAACGAAGTAGTTTCGTGGGTGTTTGTGGGGTTGAGACTGGCTGGCAAGTTGTGAAGATGGTGGGTGGTGACGTTACATAACCAGAGAGGGGGGGGGGGAGGGGTTATATCTCAGAGTAATGTCTCAGCATAAACACAAGTCCCAACTGGACTGGCAAATGGCAAAGTCGAAAAACTCTTCTTAAAAGTTTAAGAAGACTTTTAAAAGGACTTTAAGAGAGTCCACATTGACTGGAAATATGACAGTCAAGAAACTCTCTGCTGAAATCAGAGTCCACAATGACAAATGGCAAAGTCAATTATTAGAAATGTTATTTCTTTAAGATACTCGGTCAGGAATGGCCAAAGCCGACACACTAAGTGTCAGACGTGAGATTATGCTTTATAACTCTAAATAAGAGGCGAGAGCAGCTGCCGGAGCCCAGTTCCTTGGTATCTCGTAATCACTAGGTCGTTCACCTTCTTAATTGCCTATGACAATCTTAAGGGGTAACTATGGGTCCTCACACCGAATTTGTATTCGGTGATTAGGCTGTGAATCAGGTTCGAGTCCAGAAGCAGGCCCTCTTTAAATGCAAGCACTAGTCTAGTATTTAGCAGCATGAGTTAAGGTACAATAATATTGAAAGATATTGACATAAATAACATTAACAAACTTAAAACTAATACAAAGCACATCAAACTTTACGTTTCATTAATTTTCCTAAGTGACACTACTGACAGGTAATCAAAGCCAAGATAGTAGAACTCCAGTTGTTGTTCTTGTACATTCGCTTCCTGGAACAAAAAGTTCCAAGTAGCACGGGCTATGGTGAGCCCATTTTAGGACTCCAGTATGTACTGCTTTCGACTGGTCCAATTTATGCTAAATGAACAATTGGGTGCTCACTTGGACTCAAGATGCAAGTCAAAAGAATTGTAGTTAAAACCATTTAACAACCAAACACTACACTACAACATTACTGGTCACTGAGACATTGTCTCCAGTAAACAATTACGTTAACACACGTCTCTATGGACGACAATCAAAACAACAATAATTACGTTACGGTTCTATTATACAGACAAGAACAATTGTTTTCAATCAATTTAATCAAAATAAACAATTAAGTTAATTATGTTAATTTCTTTAATTACGTTAATTAATTACGTTAATTATTGTCTTCAAGACAGTCACTCAAAGGTAATTTACGTTAATTACAATCTGTCACTACAAACAGATTAATCAATCGAACAATAATTCTCCACAGTAACTACTGACACAAACACAATTAAACAATCGGTGAGTAATTACATTAATTACTGTCATGCGGACAGTTAATTAATCAAGACGAATTACGTTAACTCCACGCTATCACATAAGACAGCTTGCCAGCCAAGAATTAGTAAACCATGTAATAATTACGTTCATTACACTGCCTCAATGGAGAGCAATTCACAAGGAATACGTTCACTGATTCTTCAATTTATAATATATATATATATATATATATATATATATATATATATATATATATATATATATATATATATATATATATATATATATATATATATATATATATATACAACTTTAGAACACTTTCCCACCAGGAGACTCGAACCCTAGCCAGCACAGAAGCCTTCCAGCAACTGGCATAACAGGTACGCCTTAACCCGCTCCACCACCAGCTCAGACCCTTAAAAGAGATGGTAATTTCGGAGTATTTAAATACACCGAATTTAAATTTATTTAAAATTTATAAGTGTATTTAAATACTCCGAAATTACCATCTCTTTTAAGGGTCTGAGCTGGTGGTGGAGCGGGTTAAGGCGTACCTGTTATGCCAGTTGCTGGAAGGCTTCTGTGCTGGCTAGGGTTCGAGTCTCCTGGTGGGAAGGTGTTCTAAAGTTGTATACTTCACTCTCGTGTTTAGGAGAGTTGTGCCTTAAGCATAGACACTGTGTCTTCCCATATTAACAGGGACTTGATGAAATAAACGTATAAATGACCCCTCACTTGCTCTAGTGCTCTTGGGAGGTGGTGATCTTTGTGTATTTAAATACTCCGAAATTACCATCTCTTTTAAGGGTCTGAGCTGGTGGTGGAGCGGGTTAAGGCGTACCTGTTATGCCAGTTGCTGGAAGGCTTCTGTGCTGGCTAGGGTTCGAGTCTCCTGGTGGGAAAGTGTTCTAAAGTTGTATACTTCACTCTCGTGTTTAGGAGAGTTGTGCCATATATATATATATATATATATATATATATATATATATATATATATATATATATGCAAACAAGCCTGAATGGTCCCCAGGACTATATACAACTGAAAACTCACACCCCAGAAGTGACTCGAACCCATACTCCCACAACTGGTATGTACAGGGACGCCTTAATCCGCTTGACCATCACGACCGGACATAAGGAAGTGATAGCCGAGGCTATATGAACCACTTCCCCGCCGGCACTCGGATGGTAATCTTGGGCATAGCATTTTATCAAATCACCTCATTCTTTGGGGCACACGTGAGGAACACAAATGCAAACAAGCCTGAATGGTCCCCAGGACTATATACAACTGAAAACTCACACCCCAGAAGTGACTCGAACCCATACTCCCACAACTGGTATGTACAGGGACGCCTTAATCCGCTTGACCATCACGACCGGACATAAGGAAGTGATAGCCGGGGCTATATGAACCACTTCCCCGCCGGCACTCGGATGGTAATCTTGGGCATAGCATTTTATCAAATCACCTCATTCTTTGGGGCACACGTGAGGAACACAAATGCAAACAAGCCTGAATGGTCCCCAGGACTATATACAACTGAAAACTCACACCCCAGAAGTGACTCGAACCCATACTCCCACAACTGGTATGTACAGGGACGCCTTAATCCGCTTGACCATCACGACCGGACATAAGGAAGTGATAGCCGAGGCTATATGAACCACTTCCCCGCCGGCACTCGGATGGTAATCTTGGGCATAGCATTTTATCAAATCACCTCATTCTTTGGGGCACACGTGAGGAACACAAATGCAAACAAGCCTGAATGGTCCCCAGGACTATATACAACTGAAAACTCACACCCCAGAAGTGACTCGAACCCATACTCCCACAACTGGTATGTACAGGGACGCCTTAATCCGCTTGACCATCACGACCGGACATAAGGAAGTGATAGCCGAGGCTATATGAACCACTTCCCCGCCGGCACTCGGATGGTAATCTTGGGCATAGCATTTTATCAAATCACCTCATTCTTTGGGGCACACGTGAGGAACACAAATGCAAACAAGCCTGAATGGTCCCCAGGACTATATACAACTGAAAACTCACACCCCAGAAGTGACTCGAACCCATACTCCCACAACTGGTATGTACAGGGACGCCTTAATCCGCTTGACCATCACGACCGGACATAAGGAAGTGATAGCCGAGGCTATATGAACCACTTCCCCGCCGGCACTCGGATGGTAATCTTGGGCATAGCATTTTATCAAATCCAAAGAATGAGGTGATTTGATAAAATGCTATGCCCAAGATTACCATCCGAGTGCCGGCGGGGAAGTGGTTCATATAGCCTCGGCTATCACTTCCTTATGTCCGGTCGTGATGGTCAAGCGGATTAAGGCGTCCCTGTACATACCAGTTGTGGGAGTATGGGTTCGAGTCACTTCTGGGGTGTGAGTTTTCAGTTGTATATAGTCCTGGGGACCATTCAGGCTTGTTTGCATTTGTGTTCCTCACGTGTGCCCCAAAGAATGAGGTGATTTGATAAAATGCTATGCCCAAGATTACCATCCGAGTGCCGGCGGGGAAGTGGTTCATATAGCCTCGGCTATCACTTCCTTATGTCCGGTCGTGATGGTCAAGCGGATTAAGGCGTCCCTGTACATACCAGTTGTGGGAGTATGGGTTCGAGTCACTTCTGGGGTGTGAGTTTTCAGTTGTATATAGTCCTGGGGACCATTCAGGCTTGTTTGCATTTGTGTTCCTCACGTGTGCCCCAAAGAATGAGGTGATTTGATAAAATGCTATGCCCAAGATTACCATCCGAGTGCCGGCGGGGAAGTGGTTCATATAGCCTCGGCTATCACTTCCTTATGTCCGGTCGTGATGGTCAAGCGGATTAAGGCGTCCCTGTACATACCAGTTGTGGGAGTATGGGTTCGAGTCACTTCTGGGGTGTGAGTTTTCAGTTGTATATAGTCCTGGGGACCATTCAGGCTTGTTTGCATTTGTGTTCCTCACGTGTGCCCCAAAGAATGAGGTGATTTGATAAAATGCTATGCCCAAGATTACCATCCGAGTGCCGGCGGGGAAGTGGTTCATATAGCCTCGGCTATCACTTCCTTATGTCCGGTCGTGATGGTCAAGCGGATTAAGGCGTCCCTGTACATACCAGTTGTGGGAGTATGGGTTCGAGTCACTTCTGGGGTGTGAGTTTTCAGTTGTATATAGTCCTGGGGACCATTCAGGCTTGTTTGCATTTGTGTTCCTCACGTGTGCCCCAAAGAATGAGGTGATTTGATAAAATGCTATGCCCAAGATTACCATCCGAGTGCCGGCGGGGAAGTGGTTCATATAGCCTCGGCTATCACTTCCTTATGTCCGGTCGTGATGGTCAAGCGGATTAAGGCGTCCCTGTACATACCAGTTGTGGGAGTATGGGTTCGAGTCACTTCTGGGGTGTGAGTTTTCAGTTGTATATAGTCCTGGGGACCATTCAGGCTTGTTTGCATTTGTGTTCCTCACGTGTGCCCCAAAGAATGAGGTGATTTGATAAAATGCTATGCCCAAGATTACCATCCGAGTGCCGGCGGGGAAGTGGTTCATATAGCCTCGGCTATCACTTCCTTATGTCCGGTCGTGATGGTCAAGCGGATTAAGGCGTCCCTGTACATACCAGTTGTGGGAGTATGGGTTCGAGTCACTTCTGGGGTGTGAGTTTTCAGTTGTATATAGTCCTGGGGACCATTCAGGCTTGTTTGCATTTGTGTTCCTCACGTGTGCCCCAAAGAATGAGGTGATTTGATAAAATGCTATGCCCAAGATTACCATCCGAGTGCCGGCGGGGAAGTGGTTCATATAGCCTCGGCTATCACTTCCTTATGTCCGGTCGTGATGGTCAAGCGGATTAAGGCGTCCCTGTACATACCAGTTGTGGGAGTATGGGTTCGAGTCACTTCTGGGGTGTGAGTTTTCAGTTGTATATAGTCCTGGGGACCATTCAGGCTTGTTTGCATTTGTGTTCCTCACGTGTGCCCCAAAGAATGAGGTGATTTGATAAAATGCTATGCCCAAGATTACCATCCGAGTGCCGGCGGGGAAGTGGTTCATATAGCCTCGGCTATCACTTCCTTATGTCCGGTCGTGATGGTCAAGCGGATTAAGGCGTCCCTGTACATACCAGTTGTGGGAGTATGGGTTCGAGTCACTTCTGGGGTGTGAGTTTTCAGTTGTATATAGTCCTGGGGACCATTCAGGCTTGTTTGCATTTGTGTTCCTCACGTGTGCCCCAAAGAATGAGGTGATTTGATAAAATGCTATGCCCAAGATTACCATCCGAGTGCCGGCGGGGAAGTGGTTCATATAGCCTCGGCTATCACTTCCTTATGTCCGGTCGTGATGGTCAAGCGGATTAAGGCGTCCCTGTACATACCAGTTGTGGGAGTATGGGTTCGAGTCACTTCTGGGGTGTGAGTTTTCAGTTGTATATAGTCCTGGGGACCATTCAGGCTTGTTTGCATTTGTGTTCCTCACGTGTGCCCCAAAGAATGAGGTGATTTGATAAAATGCTATGCCCAAGATTACCATCCGAGTGCCGGCGGGGAAGTGGTTCATATAGCCTCGGCTATCACTTCCTTATGTCCGGTCGTGATGGTCAAGCGGATTAAGGCGTCCCTGTACATACCAGTTGTGGGAGTATGGGTTCGAGTCACTTCTGGGGTGTGAGTTTTCAGTTATATATATATATATATATATATATATATATATATATATATATATATATATATATATATATATATATATATATATATATATATATATATGTCGTACCTAATAGCCAGAACGCACTTCTCAGCCTACTATTCAAGGCCCGATTTGCCTAATAAGCCAAGTTTTCATGAATTAATGTTTTTTCGTCTACCTAACCTAACCTAACCTAGCTTTTTTTGGCTACCTAACCTAACCTTACCTATAAATATAGGTTAGGTTAGGTTAGGTAGGGTTGGTTAGGTTCGGTCATATATCTACGTTAATTTTAACTCCAATAAAAAAAAATTGACCTCATACATAGAGAAAAGGGTAGCTTTATCATTTGATAAGAAAAAAATTATAGTAAATATATTATTTCAGGAAAACTTGGCTTATTAGGCAAATCGGGCCTTGAATAGTAGGCTGAGAAGTGAGTTCTGGCTACTAGGTACGACATATATATATATATATATATGTCGTACCTAGTAGCCAGAACGCACTTCTCAGCCTACTATGCAAGGCTCGATTTGCCTAATAAGCCAAGTTTTCATGAATTAATGTGTTTTCAACTACCTAACCTACCTAACCTAACCTAACCTAACTTTTTTGGCTACCTAACCTAACCTAACTTTTTTGGCTACCTAACCTAACCTAACCTATAAAGATAGGTTAGGTTAGGTTAGGTAGGGTTGGTTAGGTTCGGTCATATATCTACTTTAATTTTAACTCCAATAAATAAAAATTGACCTCATACATAATGAAATGGGTAGCTTTATCATTTCAAAAGAAAAAAAATAGAGAAAATATATTAATTCAGTAAAACTTGGCTTATTAGGGAAATCGGGCCTTGCATAGTAGGCTGAAAAGTCCGTTCTGGCTACTAGGTACGACATATATATATATATATATATATATATATATATATATATATATATATATATATATATATATATATATATATAATATATATATAATATAGACTATATAATTGCTTGTGTTGCTGACAACTCAGAAACAACGGTCACAATTTACACTTCACTCCACAACGCTCACATGATAACAGCACAAAATTCTAACACAACACAATATCAAAGTAATTAATAATCACAATTAGTCAATAATCAAACAGTAATTCAGGGTATCACTCAGACCCACCCTTACTCACTGTTACTCAACAGACTGGATTTCTTCTGAAACGATATCAAGGCATCACATAGGATATCTTCTATCTGGTATAATTGAACCGTACTTTCACACAATTGAATACATTCTAATTAAATGTGTAAATATGTGTAACTCATAGTCAACCAGAGACGCATTACAGTAATCACTCAGACGTACTGTAATCGTCACTTTAACGTCCGTTCCTCGACTACGCTTCTCCACCAGTTTCAGGTGATAATGAGACAACGTCCGGTCGGAAGATGTCAGATCAACACAAGGAACCTAGCACAACACAAGAGAAAATATAATAAATGTACTCACATAGGAAGCCGACCTCCTCATTCAACACTCACTCCATACATGCATATGAATTTGCAGTAGATTACAGAGTTATCTTGGTACTTTCCACGCGTGGTGATATGAGACCACGTGGAATATGACCCGGTGGTGACCAGGCGATGTACACAAGGTGCGTGCATAGTGGAGGCTGTTTGGAGCCATTACAAGTACCAGTAGCTGATATTGTAGATCTGTGGATGGATGGGGTCTTCATGGTCGCTCCCAGTTTATGTCCTGCAGGAAGCTTAGCTGTTCAGGCAGGTGGCTTGTGGATAGTTGCGTCGTGTGGCGTCTGCTATCCTCAGCTACATTCGACATTTATTCTTCGTTGTGCCGTCGACGAGGTCGCCGTCGTTAAGTTTCGGCTGTCCGTCGAGGTAGGTCATGTAGTACTCGGGGTCGAGTATTCCTCGCTTAGTATTGAGAGGTCGATGCAGTACTGCATGGTTTCGGCGTTGACTTACATGGCGTCTGGGTATTTCACAGGGTCTTTAACGTCATAGTCTCGTTGCAGTGATGGGCCAAGTCTCGTCTCGCTTTCGCCGTCAAACGGTGTTGACTCGGGTCATCTGTGTAGAGTATGAAGCAGGGACCAACCGCTGGTGAGGTGCTCGGCGTCGGGCGTGGCGTCCTTGTTGTTCCTTGAAGCTCCGGTATGAGCTGATGTGTGGGTGGCGTCCAGCCTAGGATCCACCTCAGGTGTAGGGTCGGGTCCGAGGTCCGCTGCTGCGTCTTCCGTGTGGGTGGCTTCATTCGAAGTCGCCTTAATGGTAGTGGTAATAGCTGCGTGCTTTGCCGCAAGAAGGGTGTCGGGAACCACCATGTTCGGGAGGACGTTGGCATTAAGCAGTGTGTTGAGTGTTGCTACAAATCCGTGGTTGTCAGCGCCAGCGATCCTCTCGGCTAAACAGGCGAGAGCAGGTAGATCGTCTCTGCTAGATGGACGAGAGCAGGTAGATCGTCTCTGCTAGATGGACGAGAGCAGGTAGATCGTCTCTGCTAGATGGACGAGAGCAGGTAGATCGTCTCTGCTAGATGGACGAGAGCAGGTAGAATGCTTGCCTTTGTGGCTGGCGGTGTAGAATGCAGGGAGGCACCTGTTGGGTAGTAAACTGTACGGTGTTCTGGGGGTTGCCCCAGGGAGAGGTAGGCTGTGACGTGGGGTTTGCTGTGTATGGTAGAGTAGGGAATTCCATTGACTTTTTATATAAAATGTTTTTGTTTGGCGTGTAGAGATGGGCCTGGCGTCTGACATATGTTTCAGTTCAGATAGTTTGACTTGTCATTCATGTGAGATGGCGGTGTGGACTTCCCCACAGTTGATGCATTGCTATGTGGTCTCCGTGCAGGTCTTGTAGTTGTGCCCCTTCGCACAAAGGCTGCATTTGTTGGTGGTCTATGGATAGTTTTAAGTGAAGTGGTCGTACTGGTAACAGTGTACTATCAGTTACCAGTATGCACTGGCGAGGCTGGAAGTAGCGTTCTCTCAGCATTCGGTCCGGGGTAATGGAGACTACCTTGGCAATTTTCCAATCAAAGACTAATGATTAATAAAGATTAAGCCACCCTAGAGGTGGCACAGGGATGAATAGCCCGTAAGTAGAGGCTATTTAAAGTCATTACCAGTAGCTGGTACTGTAGATTTGAAGATGAATGGGGTCTGGAAAGTAGAACATTCGGAAGTATAGTCTGGAGAGGAAGCTTCGGCGTCGCAGAGAGTAGAGCCAGGGCTCAACCCAGCAAGGGTGAGGAGGTTTGGATAGATAGCAGAATCATTCGTACAGCACAAAGCACCAGAGTGGGGGAGAGTGCCAAGAGGACCGAGCAGCAGAAAGAAGTCCTTGTTTGATATTCCACTATAGCATCACTATCTCAGAGGGCCCTCAGGGCTCTATTTTTTTCCTGTTCTTCGATTTCTTGTCTGTATATGGGTCTCTACATGCGACAGTGTAGGGGTATCATGGGAGATTTTCAACGATATTCCGCGGTAAGTCGATGGTGATCGCTTGGCCATTTCTCAAAGCAGTGTATTGACCTGTGGTTGTGTCAAAAATTTCAGGTGCATCGAGACCCTCCTTGATATCAAGCATGGGCGTTCGTACCCGTTGAGACATAGAGATTGCATCTTCGGAGCCATATTTATTTACGCCGGAGAGATCCTCATCGTCCACATGCTCGTCTGAAGATGCGTAGTCCTCTTCGTCCTGTGTCGTCAGTATTCCTGCTTTCTTTGTGTTCTGTATCATTGTCAGCGTCATCTGGGTGTCCGCCGTTGTCGTCCTCAGCCGTGGGACTTTAGTCTGGACGGCTGCAATTCCATATTCAATTACTGGTGCCAGTACAAGCCCAATGCTATTTACTTCCAGGAGCCCGTTCACTGTTCTGAGGAACAAGTTGTGATTTTGTTTTGCAACTCTGTCCTCATAGGCAATGATGACCTGGATGTGGTTGTTCTGGATGGATGTCGACGTCTCTGGTGGGTCCTGCTGCTGCGGCTTGTTTGGGCGTCCAGTCCATACAGTCGTAGTCTGTATCTGGCTTATAGAAGGGAGGCTCGGAAACTGGCCAGGTCCATTAAGATCTAAGGTCGCGGCGACTTGCCTCTGGGTAGTCGGCGGCGTGTGGTCTGCTCTTTAATCTTCTTCAGTTCCTCCTTCCTTTTTGTGCAGAGATAGGAGGTGGCGGCGCGCTGTTCTCCACAGTTCGCGCATTTCTTGGTGGTTGTAGTACAGTCCTTGTAGTTGTGAGTGCCAGAGCATGAGCTGCTTGAAAAGTACTCATAACTGAAGCATTTGAAACACTATCTCACTTTGTAAATGTTCTCCATAGTGAGCTGGGTCGGTGACGAGGTAATTCCGAAATATTTAAAACCTATCTTCGCTGCTTCCTGAGCCTGTTCTGTCTCAAAGGTCATCTTCATCGTAAGACGAGTGTTGTCGACTGTCTTGATGAGTAGAGCTGTCGTGACTTTCAGAGTTGGGTTTTCTGTGTTCATATTGTCACGCTATGTGGTCGGGGCCTCACTTACTAGCCAGCGGTTCAGCCTGCTTACGAAAAACCTTCTCCGAGCAGTGATTTGTCTGGGAGGAATAGGTGAGGGACCCGGTGTTCCGGCTCCAAGATCTTTACTAGGTCCGCTTTTGTTGCCACGATTACCGTACGTGGCCTCGTTGCCACGATTACCGTACGTGGCCTCGTTGCCACGATTACCGTACGTGGCCTCGTTGCCACGATTACCGTACGTGGCCTCGTTGCCACGATTACCGTACGTGGCCTCGTTGCCACGATTACCGTACGTGGCCTCGTTGCCACGATTACCGTACGTGGCCTCGTTGCCACGATTACCGTACGTGGCCTCGTTGCCACGATTACCGTACGTGGCCTCGTTGCCACGATTACCGTACGTGGCCTCGTTGCCACGATTACCGTACGTGGCCTCGTTGCCACGATTACCGTACGTGGCCTCGTTGCCACGATTACCGTACGTGGCCTCGTTGCCACGATTACCGTACGTGGCCTCGTTGCCACGATTACCGTACGTGGCCTCGTTGCCACGATTACCGTACGTGGCCTCGTTGCCACGATTACCGTACGTGGCCTCGTTGCCATAAACTTAAAACATCAACTGGTCCTACTGTGGTTGCCCTGTAGATGACAGCTGATATTTCACGCTCAGAGCGTTTGTAGACTCCGAGGAGTCGCCCTTTCACTTTTTGTCTCGTAAGTCATTGTTTTGTGGCAACGCCTCAACGGCTCGGGTTGTCAAGGAGAACCTGGAGTGTACAGTGGTTTGCCGGCAGCTGTGTGGGAAGACCGCTTGACAGGAGCAAGGAATAGAGAGTAGCAGGGAAGGGGTAGTAATGGACAGGAACATGGCTGGTTTAAGAATGGACAGGAACAGGACAAGGTAGTAATGGACAGGAGTAAGACAAGGGTAAGGATAAACAGGAGTAGGACAGGGGTAATGATGGACAGGAGCAAGACAGGGGTAAGCATAGACAGGGATAAGGATAGACAGGATCAGGACAGGGATAAGGATAGACAGGCACAGTAAAATATGGACAGGCTTAACAATATGGACAGGAACAGGGTATGGGTAGCGTGCCATGCCCCAGGGGCATAGTGGTGCCCCCGGGGCATGTTATGGCATTAGGCTCGCCTGGTATCACTCACCTAACAAGCCAAGCGAGCAACCAGTCTGTGTTTAATCAGGCTGTTGTGGCAATATATGGCCCCGGTGGGCGTGGAGGAGAGGCAGTGGGCGCGGTGGGTGGCAGTGGGTGTGGTGAGTCGCAGTGGGTGTGGTGGGTCGCGGTGGGTGTGGTGGGCTTCGACTACTAACGTCAATTCTTACCTTAAGAATGCAGGGGTGAACACCCAAGCCAAGACGGTGGGAATAAATTAGGGGAACAGTAGACGCTGAAGCCAGGGGATATAAAGTCGGAGGCTGTGATGGTGGCACTCATTTTGTCCAGCCCCCCCTTCTCCCCCCAGCATAGTGCCAGCCGCTCTTCTCTCCCCCAGCATAGTGCCAGCCGCTCTTCCCCCCCAGCATAGTGCCAGCCGCTCTTCTCTCCCCCAGCATAGTGCCAGCCGCTCTTCTTCCCCCAGCAAAGTGCCAGCCGCTCTTCTCCCTCCCCAGCATAGTGCCAGCCGCTCTTCCCCCCCCCAGCATAGTGCCAGCCGCTCTTCCCCCCCCAGCATAGTGCCAGCCGCTCTTCTCTCCCCCAGCATAGTGCCAGCCGCTCTTCCCCCCCCCCAGCATAGTGCCAGCCGCTCTTCTTCCCCCCAACATAGTGCCAGCCGCTCTTCTTCCCCCCAACATAGTGCCAGCCGCTCTTCTTCCCCCCAACATAGTGCCAGCCGCTCTTCTTCCCCCAGCATAGTGCCAGCCGCTCTTCTCTCCCCCAGCATAGTGCCAGCCGCTCTTCCCCCCCAGCATAGTGCCAGCCGCTCTTCTTCCCCCAGCATAGTGCCAGCCGCTCTTCTTCCCCCAGCATAGTGCCAGCCGCTCTTCTTCCCCCAGCATAGTGCCAGCCGCTCTTCTTCCCCCAGCATAGTGCCAGCCGCTCTTCTCCCTCCCCAGCATAGTGCCAGCCGCTCTTCTCCCCCCAACATAGTGCCAGCCGCTCTTCTCCCCCCCAGCATAGTGCCAGCCGCTCTTCTCTCCCCCAGCATAGTGCCAGCCGCTCTTCTCCCCCCAACATAGTGCCAGCCGCTCTTCTCCCCCCAGCATAGTGCCAGCCGCTCTTCTCTCCCCCAGCATAGTGCCAGCCGCTCTTCTCCCCCCCAGCATAGTGCCAGCCGCTCTTCTCTCCCCCAGCATAGTGCCAGCCGCTCTTCTCCCCCCAGCATAGTGCCAGCCGCTCTTCTCTCCCCCAGCATAGTGCCAGCCGCTCTTCCCCCCCAGCATAGTGCCAGCCGCTCTTCCCCCCCAGCATAGTGCCAGCCGCTCTTCCCCCCCCAGCATAGTGGCAGCCGCTCTTCTTCCCCCCAGCATAGTGCCAGCCGCTCTTCCCCCCCCAACATAGTGCCAGCCGCTCTTCTCCCTCCCCAGCATAGTGCCAGCCGCTCTTCTTCCCCCAACATAGTGCCAGCCGCTCTTCTCCCCCCCAGCATAGTGCCAGCCGCTCTTCTCTCCCCCAGCATAGTGCCAGCCGCTCTTCTCTCCCCCAGCATAGTGCCAGCCGCTCTTCTCCCCCCAACATAGTGCCAGCCGCTCTTCTCCCCCCCAGCATAGTGCCAGCCGCTCTTCTCCCCCCCCCCAGCATAGTGTCAGCCGCTCTTCTCTCCCCCAGCATAGTGCCAGCCGCTCTTCTCCCCCCAGCATAGTGCCAGCCGCTCTTCTCTCCCCCAGCATAGTGCCAGCCGCTCTTCTCCCCCAGCATAGTGCCAGCCGCTCTTCCCCCCCAGCATAGTGCCAGCCGCTCTTCTTCCCCCCAGCATAGTGCCAGCCGCTCTTTCCCCCCCCCAACATAGTGCCAGCCGCTCTTCTTCCCCCCAACATAGTGTCAGCCGCTCTTCTTCCCCCCAACATAGTGCCAGCCGCTCTTTTTCCCCCCAACATAGTGCCAGCCGCTCTTCTTCCCCCAGCATAGTGCCAGCCGCTCTTCTTCCCCCAGCATAGTGCCAGCCGCTCTTCTTCCCCCAGCATAGTGCCAGTCGCTCTTCTCCCTCCCCAGCATATTGCCAGCCGCTCTTCTCCCCCCAACATAGTGCCAACCGCTCTTCTCCCCCCCAGCATAGTGCCAGCCGCTCTTCTCTCCCCCAGCATAGTGCCAGCCGCTCTTCTCCCCCCAGCATAGTGCCAGCCGCTCTTCTCTCCCCCAGCATAGTGCCAGCCGCTCTTCTCCCCCCAGCATAGTGCCAGCCGCTCTTCTCTCCCCCAGCATAGTGCCAGCCGCTCTTCTCCCCCCAGCATAGTGCCAGCCGCTCTTCTCCCTCCCCAGCATAGTGCCAGCCGCTCTTCTTCCCCCAACATAGTGCCAGCCGCTCTTGTTCCCCCAGCATAGTGCCAGCCGCTCTTCTCCCTCCCCAGCATTGTGTCAGCCGCTCTTCTGCACCTCAGCATAGTGCCAGCCGCTCTTCTCCCCCCCCCAGCATAGTGCCTGCCGCTCTTCTCTCCCCCAGCATAGTGCCAGCTGCTCTTCTCCCCCCCAGCATAGTGCCAGCCGCTCTTCTGCACCTCAGCATAGTGCCAGTCGCTCTTCTCCCCCCAGCATAGTGCCAGCCCCCCTTCTCCCCTCAGCATAGTGCCAGCCACTCTTCTCTCCCCCAGCATAGTGCCAGCCGCTCTTCTGCACCTCAGCATAGTGCCAGCCGTTCTTCTCCCTCCCCAGCATAGTGCCAGCCGCTCTTCTTCCCCCCCCCAGCATAGTGCCAGCCGCTCTTCTCCCCCCAGCATAGTGCCAGCCGCTTTTCTCCATTCCCCACCCCAACATAGTGCCAGCCCCCCCATGCGTGTCTGGCAGCTGGTGAGGGCAGGCTGGCACCCTGGGCTGGGACCCCGGTGGCACCCTCTGGCACCCGCCTCTACAGAGAGAGAGCCTCAGTTGGTAGCGCGCGCCCGACTCGCGAGGTCCCGCTGTCGCGTTGATTTTGGCCCTGTCGCGCGCGCCTCAGGTACGGTGCCATCTCGCGCTCGTCACCGCTAAGTTAGCGTGCCAGTGCGCTAAACACGGCGTGGCACTCTCCCTCCCTATCTCCTGCATCGCCCCATCTGACACTTGACTGCCAACTGACTGGAAAATTGAGTGTTTTGCGACACGTGGACAATCAGAAAGTGTCATCTGGCCGGTCTGATGGGCCAGTTAGTGGTTAGTGCCAGCCTAACTTAGGCTGGCACTGTGTAGATCTCTATTTCTGAAACACAACAAAGTTACAAGTGTTGTTTTGCTGTGTCTTCAAGCAGTGTTTTGATTTGATTTTATGTGTCGCAAGTTTTAAAGTGACACTTAGAAAGTGCTCCAAGAGCTTTGGAATACGACGATTGTTGACTCAGAAAGTGTCTCTTGTAAGTTGTTGAACACAACGATAGCTTTAAGTGTTCCAGAAAGTGTCATGTAAGTTGTCTAATGGTGCGATAATCTAACGAGGAGATTGCGAGGCGTCTTAGGAGAACCGCGCAGACAACTTGTTGAACAAAAGTGCTATAAGTAAATGTATTTTTAGGGGAAATTGTTTTTGAGCTGAGCGGGTATTTGAAGCTGTTAAGTGACACTGTGGCACTTATGGTGTGGCACTTATCATGGTGTGGCACCTATGGTGTGGCACTTATGATGGTGTGGCACTTATCAGTGTCATAACCTGACACTTGTACGCTCTCAAGACACTTAATTTTGCACCTAGAGTCAAGTTTTCAGATCTACTTTTTTATTCACCGATTTCTGTTTCAACTTGAACCAAAATATATATTCATATTCTTATACATTTTTTATACATAATGTATCGAGGACTAATGAATATTTTGCCCGTGTATGTGTATTTTCATCACTTTGATGATTCTGGGATTTATATTAAGGGTTAATAATATTTTCATTTATTTTGATTGTAAAGTATTTAAAACCGTATAAATAATTACTTGTATTAAGTGTATTGTATACAGTGTATTAAGGGAGGCAATGTACTCTCTTCACCTTGTTAATACTACCTCAACCACACCTCATATCTATACTTGAAACTGTGTATGGAGTCAGCCTCCACCACATCACTGCCTAATGCACTCCATTTACTAACTACTCTGACACTGAAAGAGTTCTTTCTAATGTCTCTGTGGCTCATTTGGGCACTCAGCTTCCACCTGTGTCCCCTTGTGTGTGTGCCACCCGTGTTAAATAATCCATCCTTGTCTATCCTGTCAATGTGTGTGTGTGTGTGTGTGTGTGTGTGTGTGTGTGTGTGTGTGTGTGTGTGTGTGTGTGTGTGTGTGTGTGTGTGTGTGTGTGTGTGTGAGGGACCGTGCGTGTAATTTACGCGCGGTTGTGAGAAGTTGAGTGTGAGTGAGTTTGTGAAAAGAGCATAGGAAAGGGCCCAGTTTTATCCAGTGGGATAAATATATCTATGAATTACCCTCTTTTGAGTCTAGCGGTAGATCTTCGTACGAGGGGGGGCGTTGGGGGGGGGGGTCTTTAGGGGAGATTTGTTTTGGGGGGATAGCGGGGGGAGGGGTTGATTAGGGGAGGGGTTGATTAGGGGAGGGGGTCTCATTCCAACACCAAACATATCAACTTGACTGAGTTAATGGCTTCCCAAGTCGCTAACACCTCACCCTCCTCTCGTGCTTGGCCAAGACGTACAAAGTACAAGGTACTAACCAAACTAGAGAACCACGAACCCAAGCCACCTCACCCAACCTTTGGATAGGAAATGTGGATATTTACAAGCCGCTGCTCCTCATAGCACTTCATAATTTGAACATCTGGGATCGTGCCGTACAGAACGAGACGCGGCACTTGAGAGGACAGTCCCAGCCCACAGGTAGAGCGGGAATGGATAAAATTTCAATTGTAAAAATAAATGAAATAGAATAGAATAGAGAAAAAAATGAAAGGTTTGTGTATTGAAGATTTTGATGTCAGGTCGTCGACCGGGCTCTGAATTCCTCGCTTGGATGATAAGAAAAAGAAAATGGGAGTCAGCCTCTCTCTCTCTCTCTCTCTCTCTCTCTCTCTCTCTCTCTCTCTCTCTCTCTCTCTCTATCTCTCTCTCTCTCTCTGTCACGGTCCACAGACTCAGGATCGATTCCCCAGCGAGGAAGAAACAAATGGCCAGAGCGTGTGTTCACCTGCTACGGGCTCTATCCTGCGGGTGTGTGTTTCTGTGGGGGAACACAAATATATGTCGTTGATATGATATAGAAAAATAGGTCGGGAGGCAGAATATTGTACAAACCGACTGTTAGAAAGGCGGGGTCCAAGAGCTAACAGCTCGATCCTACAGGCTCAAATACACGTAGTCAGTCACTCACACACACACACACACACACACACACACACACACACACACACACACACACACACCAACTTGTGTAGGTGTACACACTGTTGTTTTCCCAACAGTAAAGGGAAAAAATAAGAAGGAATATAATAACCCATGGTTTAATAGACAGTGTCAGGAAGCAAAAATGGCCAGCAGGCGGGAGTGGAGGAAGTACAGAAGACAAAGGACAGAGGACAACAGGATCAGATACAACAGAGCTAGGAACGATTACATTAACATAAGACGAACATCGGAAAGGAACTATGAGAACGATATTGCAATCAAAGCGAGAAAAACAACCTAAGTTACTACACAGTCATATAAGAAGAAAAATGTCGGTGAACGACCAAGTGACAAGACTAAGGAAGACAGAGGGGGCATATACTGAAAGTGACAAGGAAACCTGCGAGGCACTGAATGCCAGTTTCCATGGAGTGTTCACTATCGAGCCTGAGCAGCTCCCATTGTTAGAAGAGATTAGCCTAGATGAAAGACTATCAGATATAGAGGTGACAGCAGAGGAGATAATGAAACAGTTGACAACACTGGATGCAACTAAAGCAGTTGGACCAGACAAAGTATCACCGTGGATACTAAAAAAGGCAGCGCAGGCCCTCAGCGTGCCTCTGGCAATGATCTTTAATGAGTCACTGTTAAAAATGGGAGGTCTGTACTATGGGGGATCTAGTATATATGGATGTAGGGGTAGTGGTTAGCATTAAGAGTTATCAAATATGGGAGATCCAAAAGGCCCGGCCCCCAAGTAAAATATCCACAGTGAACATTTATTGGCTACACGATAATGTCAGTCTAGAGGTTGATCAGAGATCTCCTACACAGGAAGAATGGATACTCCTTTAACTAACTAACTTATTTATTAACCCCTTAACAACCCCCCATATACATTCACACCAATAACAATAATAAGAATTACTTTACCACACTATATTACGTTAAAAGCCTTGGTCCACATAAGCAGGATACAAGGTTTACACTGAGAACAAGCTAGGGTAAAGTACTACTAGGGAAGCACTTGAAGCTTGGGCAGCTTAGGGGGTAGTGAGCCCCCGTGGTACCTTAACACAACACAACACTAATGGGTACCCAAAACACTGGCAAATACTACCCCAAGGTCTCCACCACTCTTACAAACCCAGAGTAGGCACACTTAAAAAACACAGGACTTAACTTAATGGTACAGGAACTTAAGGTGAGGGAAATAAGTAAGAGGAAAGGTAGAGGAGTGCAGAGCAGCTCAGAAAGGTCTTGACCCCCACGAACGCCAGTCAGAGAAGACAGAGCATCTCCACTCTCCTCCCTCAGTTCACTCGCTGCCAGCAGACTACTCAACTAATCGTACAGCATTCCTATCCCAAGTTTACTCAGGTTTACTTTACAAATGATTAGAAAGTATTAGTAAATATAGTTGGTGCCTATTTTATTATTTAATAATCAACCCCAAGCTCAGTCTTTACATGCTCTGTGAGAAACAAGAATCGTCTTACGTCTGGCAGGGAAGATGCGACAAATGCAGCTCGCCATGTGTTCCCAATACTATAAGGTAGTTTATTTAGCTCAATTTTGACCTCTGGTTTCCACTGAGGAACCCAGGGTCGTACGTCACTTAAGTCGGGAAAATTGCCCAGTTGCTGGAAGGCAAATGTCGTACCGGTTTTTTAAGAAAGGTGATAGGGAGGAGGCACTTAAGTACAGACCCGTATCACTGATAAGCATCCCCTGCAAAATACTTGAAAGAATAATTAGGCTAAGACTTGTTGCACACCTAGAGAGTATTGGGTTTGTAAACAAATGCCAACATGGGTTCTAGACTGGGAAATCATGCCTAACAAACTTTTTGGAATTCTATGATAAAATAACAAGGATAAGGCAGGACAGAGAAGGCTGGGCAGACTGCATATTTCTAGACTGCCAGAAGGCCTTTGATACAGTTCTGCACATGAGACTGTTATACAAACTTGAGAAGCAGGCAGGAGTAAGAGAAAAGGCCCTATCATGGGTATGGAAATACCTAACAGAAAGGAGCCAGAGAATAATTGTAAGGGGCGAGAAGTCGGACTGGCGAACAGTAACGAGTGGAGTACCTCAAGGATCGGTACTGGGACCAATCCTCTTTCTAATTTACGTAAATGATATGTTTACTGGAGTGGAATCCTACATGTCAATGTTCGCGGATGACGCAAAATTAATGAGAAGAGTTGTGACAGATGAGGATTGTAGGATCCTCCTAGAGGACCTGGACAGGTTGCAGAGATGGTCAGAGAAATGGCTACTGGAGTTCAACACCAGTAAATGTAAAGTAATGGAAATGGGATCAGGTGATAGGCAACCAAAGGGACAGTACACGATGAAGGGGAACTGCCTATCTGTAACGATTCGAGAAAGAGACCTGGGAGTGGACGTAACACCTTACCTAACTCCTGAGGCATATATAAATAGGATAACGACAGCAGCGTACTCTACACTGGCGAAAGTTAGAACTTCATTCAGAAACCTAAGTAAGGAGTCATTTAGGGCGCTTTACACTGCCTACGTGAGACCCGTCTTAGAGTATGCCGCGCCATCATGGAGCCCCCACCTGAAGAAACACATAAAGAAACTGGAGAAGGTTCAGAGGTTTGCGACGAGGCTTGTCCGAGAGTTACGAGGGATAGGATATGAAGAGCGCCTGAAGGAACTGAATCTTACGACACTAGAAAAAAGAAGGGAGAGGGGGGGGGGGGATATAATAGGAACATATAAAATACTCAGGGGAATTGACAAAGTGGAAATAGATGAAATTTTCACACGTAATAGTAACAGAACGAGGGGACATGGGTGGAAGCTGGAAACTCAGATGAGTCACAGAGATGTTAGGAAGTTTTAGCGGGAGAGTAGTGGAAAAATGGAATGCACTTGGGGAACAGGTTGTGGAAGCAAACTCTATTGATAATTTTAAAACTAGATATGATAGGGAAATGGGACCGGAGTCATTGCTGTAAACAACTGATGGCTAGAAAGGGTGGAACCAAGAGTCGATGCTCGATCCTGCTAAGCACAAATAGGTGAGTACACACACACACACACACACACATTGGGTTTGTAAACAAGCACCAACATGGGTTCTGGACAGGGAAATCATGCCTAACAAACCTTTTAGAATTCTATGATAAAGTAACAAGGATAAGGCAGGACAGAGAAGGCTGGGCAGACTGCATATTTCTTGACTGCCAAAAGGCCTTTGATACGGTACCGCACATGAGACTGCTATACAAACTTGAGAGGCAGACAGGAGTAAGCGGAAAGGCCCTAGTATGGGTGAAGAACTACCTAACAGGAAGGAGCCAGAGGGTAATGGTAAGGGGCGAGAAGTCGGACTGGCGAACAGTAACAAGTGGAGTACCTCAAAGATCGGTGCTGGGACCAATCCTCTTTCTAATTTACGTAAATGATATGTTTACAGGAGTGGAATCATACATGTCAATGTTTGCGGATGACGCAAAATTAATGAGAAGAGTTGTGACAGACGAGGATTGTAGGATCCTCCAAGAGTACTTAAACAGGCTGCAGAGATGGTCAGGGAAATGGCTACTGGAGTTTAACACCAGTAAATGTAAAGTTATGGAAATGGGATCAGGTGACAGGAGCCCAAAGGGACAGTACACAATGAAGGGGAACAGCCTACCTGTAACGATTCGAGAAAGAGACCTGGGAGTGGATGTGACACCTAATCTAACTCCTGAGGCACATATAAATAGGATAACGACAGCAGCGTACTCTACACTGGCGAAAATTAGAACTTCATTCAGAAACCTAAATGAGGAGGCTTTTAGGGCGCTTTACACTGCCTACGTGAGACCCGTCTTGGAGTATGCCGCGCCATCATGGAGCCCCCACCTGAAGAAACACATAAAGAAACTGGAGAAGGTTCAGAGGTTTGCGACGAGGCTTGTCCCAGAGTTACGAGGGATGGGATATGAAGAGCGGCTGAAGGAACTGAACCTTACGACACTAGAGAAAAGAAGGGAGAGAGGAGATATGATAGGGACATATAAAATACTCAGGGGAATTGACAAAGTGGAAATAGATGAAATGTTCACACGTAATAATAACAGAACGAGGGGACATGGGTGGAAACTGGAAACTCAGATGAGTCACAGAGATGTTAGGAAGTTTTCTTTTAGCGTGAGAGTAGTGGAAAAATGGAATGCACTTGGGGAACAGGTTGTCGAAGCAAATACTATTCATACTTTTAAAACTAGGTATGATAGGGAAATGGGACAGGAGTCATTGCTGTAAACAACCGATAGCTGGAAAGGCGGGATCCAAGAGTCAATGCTCGATCCTGCAAGCACATATAGGTGAGTACATATAGGTGAGTACACACACACACACACACACACACACACACACACACACACACACACACACACACACACACACACACACACATAGGTGAGTACAAATAGGTGAGTACACATACACACACACATACAAACACATACACACACACACACACACACACACACACACACACACACACACACACACACACACACACACACACACACACACACAAGGAATATGCAGCTCCAGCTTGGAGTCCATACCAAGTTAAGGACAAGACAAAGTTAGAGTAGATTCAGAGGTATGCCACCAGACACGTCCTGGAACTGAGAGGAATGAGCTACGAGGAAAGGCTAAAGGAGCTGAACCTCACGTCCCTGGAAGACAGAAGAGTAAGGGGAGACATGGTAACCACCTACAAAATTCTAAGAGGAATTGACAGGGTGGACAAAGATCAACTCTTCAGCACGGGTGCAACACGGACAAGGGGACACAGGTGGACACCTAGTACCCAAATGAGCCACAGAGACATTAAAATGATTTTTTCAGTGTCAGAGTAGTTAACGGATGGAGTCCCAAGTCCAAACAATGGGCACAGCGCCAGGCGAGAGAAGGTGCAGCACCGTTTAACTGCGCGTTGTGCAGATGAGTCAACGAAGTGGGGGGGGGGAGGTGTACTCTAACTACATTGAAACCTGAAATTAATTAATTTGTCCATTACAACACACTGCACAGCCCCCCCTCCCCCCCCCCCCGCTCCACCACACAAGAGCCAGGTTGTGGGGGCGTTGTTCAGTCATCTCCGGGAGCCGGTGGCTGAGCGGACACAACACTGGGCGCGTGATCCTGTGGTCCCGGGCGAGAAACATTGTGCAGAGTTTCTTTCACCCTGATGCCCCTGTTACCTAGCAGTAAATAGGTACCTGGGAGTTTTTCAGCTTTCACGGGCTGCTTCCTGGGGGTGGAGGCCTGGTCGAGGACCGGGCCGCGGGGGCACTAAAGCCCCGAAGTCATCTCAAGATAACCATCTCCCGCCCCCCCCCCCAACTCCCCCTATCCCCACCCCTGCCTATCTCTTTCTCTCCTCCTCTTCTCACCCCCCCCCCCCCTCCCCTAAGAATGTGCTCGGCTAGTGGACGATGGTGAGGGGCAAGAAAGAGGATGAGAGTGTATTCCCGCCTCCGCCGGGAATCGAAACTGGGCTATTAGGCCTACGACTCCTGAGCGCTCTCCACTCAGCCGCGTGGCCCCCCTCCCCCTGTGCACTCGCCTAGTTGTAAATGATGGGGTTGAGCTCTGGCTCTTTGATCCCGCCTCTCAACCGTTAATCAACAGGTGTACAAGTTCCTGAGCCTACTGGGCTCTATCATATCTACCCTTAAAGCTGTGTATGGAGTCAGCCTCCACCACATTACTTCCTAATGCAATTAATTTGTCAACCACTCTGACACTAAAACAAAAATCTTTCTAATATCTCTCTGGCTCATTTGGGCACTCAGTTTCCACCTGTGTCCCCTAGTGCGTGTGCCCCTTGTGTTAAATAGCCTGTCTTTATCTACCTGCTCAATTCCTTTGAGAATCTTGTATGTGGTGATTATATCCCCCCCCCTAACTCTTCTGTCTTCCAGCGAAGTGAGGTTTAATTCCCGTAGTCTCTCCTCGTAGCTCATACCTCTCAGCTCGGGTACTAGTCTGGTGGCAAACCTTTGAACCTTTTCCAGTTTAGTCTTATCCTTGACTAGATATGGACTCCATGCTGGTGCCGCATACTGCAGGATTGGCCTGACATATGTGGTATACAAAGTTCTGAATGGTTCCTTACACAAGTTTCTAAAGGCCGTTCTTATGTTGGCCAACCTGGCATATGCCGCTGATGTTATCCTCTTGATATAGGCTTCAGGGGACAGGTCTGGCGTGATATCAACCCCCAAGTCTTTCTCTCTCTCTGACTCATGAAGAATTTAATTTCCAAAATGATACCTTGTATCTGGTCTCCTCCCTACACCTATTTTCATTACATTACATTTGCTTGGGTTAAAATCTAACAACCATTTGTTCGACCATTCCTGCAGCTTGTCCAGTTCTTCTTGAAGTCTCAAGCTGTCCTCCTCTGTCTTAATCCTTCTCATAATTTTGGCGTCGTCAGCAAACATTGAGAGGAATGAGTCTATACCCTCTGGGAGATCATTTACGAATATCAGAAACAGTATTGGTCCAAGCACAGAGCCCTGTGGGACTCCACTGGTGACTTCACGCCATTCTGAGGTCTCACCTCCCGCTGTAACTCTCTGCTTCCTATTGCTTAGGTACTCCCTTATCCACTGGAGCACCTTACCAGTTACTCCTGCCTGTCTCTCCAGCATATGTACCACCCTCTTATGGGGTACTGTGTCAAAGGCTTTCCGACAGTCCAAGAAAATGCAGTCCGCCCAGCCTTCTCTTTCTTGTTTAATCTTTGTCACCTGGTCGTAGAATTCTATTAAGCCAGTCAGGCAAGATTTACTCTCCCTGAATCCATGTTGTCGATTTGTCACGAAGTCCCTTCTCTCCAGGTGTGTTACTAGGTTTTGTCTCACGATCTTCTCCATCACCTTGCGTGGAATACAAGTCAAGGACACTGGCCTATAGTTCAGTGCCTCTTGCTTGTCGCCCTTTTTGTATATTGGGACCACGTTCGCCGTCTTCCATATTTCTGCTAGGACTCCCGTCTCCAGTGACCTACTATACACTATGGAGAGTGGCAAGCAAAGTGCCTCTGCACACTCTTTCAGTACCCATGGTGAGATCCCGTCTGGACCAACAGCCTTTCTAACATCCAGATCCAGTAGGTGTCTCTTGATCTCCTCACTCGTAATTTCGAACTCTTCCATGGCCGCCTGGTTTACTTCCCTTTCTCCTAGCACAGTGACCTCACCTTGTTCTATTGTGTAGACCTCCTGGAACCTCTTATTGAGTTCTTCACACACCTCTTTGTCATTCTCTGTATACCTGTCTTCGCCCGTTCTAAGTTTCATTACCTGTTCTTTCACTGTTGTTTTCCTCCTGATATGACTATGGAGTAGCTTTGGTTCGGTCTTGGCTTTGTTTGCTATATCATTTTCATAATTTTTCTCTGCTTCTCTTCTCACCCTAACATTCTCATTCCTGGTTCTCTGGTATCTTTCTTTGCTTTCTGGTGTTCTGTTATTCCGGAAGTTCCTCCACGCCCTTTTGTTCCGTCCCTTTGCTTCCATACATGCCCTTTATACCACGGATTCTTCTTTTGTTTCTCGGATTTTTCCTTTTGGGCCGGGATGTATCTGGTTACTGCCTCCTGACACTTTTGGGTGACATAGTCCATCATATCTTGTACAGACTTAGCTCTGAGGTCTGTGTTCCAAGGTATTTCCCTTAGGAAACGTCTCATCTCCTCACATTTCCCCTTTCGGTAAGCCAGTCTTTTGTTTCCTAGTTCTTTTTGTGGGGATATAATTCCTAGCTCTACCAGGTACTCAAAGTTTAGTATACTGTGGTCACTCATTCCCAAGTGTGTGTGTGTGTGTGTGTGTGTGTGTGTGTGTGTGTGTGTGTGTGTGTGTGTGTGTGTACTCACCTATTTGTGCTTGCGGGGGTTGAGCTTTGGCTCTTTCGTCCCGCCTCTCAACTGTCAATCAGCTGGTGTACAGATCCTGAGCCTACTGAGCTCTATCATATCTACATTTGAAACTGTGTATGGAGTCAGCCTCCACCACATCACTGCCTAATGCATTTCATCCGTTAACTACTCTGACACTGAAAAAGTTCTTTCTAACGTCTCTGTGGCTCATGTGGGAACTCAGTTTCCACCTGTGTCCCCTTGTTCGCGTCCCACCAGTGTTGAATAGTTTATCCTTGTTTACCCGGTCGATTCCTCTGAAGATTTTGTAGGTTGTGATCATGTCTCCCCTTACTCTTCTGTCTTCCAGTGTCGTAAGGTGCATTTCCCGCAGCCTTTCCTCGTAACTCATGCTAGTGGCATACCTTTGGACTTTTTCCAGCTTCGTCTTGTGCTTGACAAGGTATGGGCTCCATGCAGGGGCCGCATACTTCAGGATTGGTCTTACATATGTGGTGTACAAGGTGTGTGTGTGTGTCTGATGTTATCAGGTGGAAAACAGCTTCGATTCTGAACCACGTGTCCCGGGTTCGATTAGCGACTGGAACATAAACAAATTGACTGTGTTTCCTTTCACCTCATACGGCTTTTCACCTTGGAGTAAATACGTTCCAGGGAATTTGACAGTTTCTTGGGGCCGCATCCAGGGGATGATCAGTAATTGGCCTTGTAGTTAGACACACACACACACACACACACACACACACACACACACGCACACGCACACACACACACACACACACACACACACACACACACACACACACCACAGACCTTCAGGGAACCAGATACAATAATAATTCCAGAGAACAACATAGAGCACATAGAGGTGTCTAGAGATGAAGTGGAAAAAATGCTCAAGGAACTAAATAAGAACAAGGCAGTTGGTCCAGATGGAGTTTCACCATGGGTTCTGAGAGAATGTGCACCTGAGCTCAGCATTCCACTTCAACTGATTTTTCAGGCATCCCTGTTTACAGGAGTTGTAGCTGATGTGTGGAAAAAGGCTAACATAGTTCCAATCTACAAAAGTGGAAGCAGGGAAGACCCCCTTAATTATAGACCCGTATCATTGACAAGTGTAATAGTCAAAATATTGGAAAAAATAATTAAAACTAAATGGGTAGAACACCTGGAGAGAAATGATATAATATCAGACAGACAGTATGGTTTTCGATCTGGAAGATCCTGTGTATCGAATTTACTCAGTTTCTATGATCGAGCCACAGAGATTTACAGGAAAGAGATGGTTGGGTTGACTGCATCTATCTGGACCTAAAAAAGGCTTTCGACAGAGTTCCACATAAGAGGTTGTTCTGGAAACTGGAAAATATTGGAGGGGTGACAGGTAAGCTTCTAACATGGATGACAAATTTTCTGACTGATAGAAAAATGAGGGCAGTGATCAGAGGCAATGTATCGGACTGGAGAAATGTCACAAGTGGACTACCACAGGGTTCGGTTCTTACACCAGTGATGTTTATTGTCTACATAAATGATCTACCAGTTGGTATACAGAATTATATGAACATGTTTGCTGATGATGCTAAGATAATAGGAAGGATAAGAAACTTAGATGATTGTCATGCCCTTCAAGATGACCTGGACAAAATAAGTATATGGAGCACCACTTGGCAAATGGAATTTAATGTTAATAAATGCCATGTTATGGAATGTGGAATAGGAGAACATAGACCCCACACAACCTATATATTATGTGAGAAATCTTTATAGAATTCTGATAAAGAAAGAGATCTAGGGGTGGTTCAAGATAGAAAACTATCACCTGAGGACCACATAAAGAATATTGTGCGTGGAGCCTATGCCACGC
>NC_091169.1:47587256-47644756 GCF_040958095.1 Procambarus clarkii | reverse complement strand
CCCACCACTACCACCCCGCTGCTGCCACCACCACCACTACCACACCACCACTACCACCCCACCATTACCACACCACCACTACCACACCACCACTACCACACCACCACTACCACACCACCACTACCACCCCGCTGCTGCCACCACCACCACTACCACACCACCACTACCACACCACCACTACCACACCACCACTACCACCCCGCTGCTGCCACCACCACCACTACCACACCACCACTACCACCCCACCACTACCACCCCACCACTACCACCCCGCTGCTGCCACCACCACCACTACCACACCACCACTACCACCCCACCATTACCACACCACCACTACCACACCACCACTACCACACCACCACTACCACACCACCACTACCACCCCACCGCTGCCACCACCCCCACCACTACCACCACACCACCACTACCACCCCACCGCTGCCACCACCACCACCACCACCACTACCACCCCACCACTACCAACACTACCACACCACCACTACCACCCCACCACTACCACCACTACCACCCCACCACTACCACCCCACCACCCCACCACTACCACCACTTCCACCCCACCACCACCACCCCCCACCACTACCACCCCACCACCCCCCCCACCACTACCACCCCACCACTACCACCACTACCACCCCACCACTTCCACCACTACCAGCCCACCACCACCACCCCCCACCACTACTACCCCACCACCCCCCACCACTACCTCCCCACCACTACCACCCCACTACTACCACACCACCACTACCACCCCACCACTACCACCCCACCACCCCCTACCACTACCACCCCACCACTACCACCCCACCACTACCACACCACCACTACCACCCCACCACTACCACCCCACCACCCCCTACCATTATCACCCCACCACTACCACCCCACCACTACCACACCACCACTACCACCCCATCACTACCACCACTACCACCCCACCACTACCACCCCACCACCCCCTACCACTACCACCCCACCACTACCACCCCACCACCCCCTACCACTACCACCCCACCACTACCACCCCGCCACTACCACCCCACCACCCCCTTCCACTATCACCCCACCACTACCACCCCACCACTACCACCCCACCACTACCACACCACCACTACCACCCCACCACTACCACACCACCACTACCACCCCACCACCCCCTACCACTATCACCCCACCACTACCACCCCACCACTACCACCCCACCACTACCACCCCACCACCCCCTACCACTATCACCCCACCACTACCACCCCACCACTACCACCCCACCACCCCCTACCACTATCACCCCACCACTACCACCCCACCACTACCACCCCACCACCCCCTACCACTTCCACCCCACCACCCCCTACCACTACCACCCCCTACCACTATCACCCCACCACTACCACCCCACCACTACCACCCCACCACCCCCTACCACTACCACCCCACCACCCCCTACCACTACCACCCCACCACTACCACCCCACCACCCCCTACCACTATCACCCCACCACTACCACCCCACCACTACCACCCCACCACCCCCTACCACTACCACCCCACCACCCCCTACCACTACCACCCCACCACCCCCTACCACTATCACCCCACCACTACCACCCCACCACTACCACCCCACCACCCCCTACCACTATCACCCCACCACTACCACCCCACCACTACCACCCCACCACCCCCTACCACTTCCACCCCACCACCCCCTACCACTACCACCCCACCACCCCCTACCACTACCACCCCACCACCCCCTACCACTATCACCCCACCACTACCACCCCACCACTACCACCCCACCACCCCCTACCGCTTCCACCCCACCACCCCCTACCACTACCACCCCACCACCCCCTACCACTACCACCCCACCACCCCCTACCACTATCACCCCACCACTACAGTAGTAGGGAAGGCGCCTCACAGGGGAATTTTTTTTTCTGGGAGAAAATTCCCCTGTGCGCCCCAAGGGTTTCAGGTGAATTTAGAAATTCCCCTGTGCGCCCCAAGGGTTTCAGGTAAATTTAGAAATTCATGTTTGTGAGCCAGGGTTTTTTCAGGCGAATTTGGACAGTCACAGATTTTTGAAGTATGGATTTCTTATGAGAAAAATAATTTCCGAGACTTAGAAGTTTGTTTAAGTCTTATGATGAAAATAATTTCCGAGACATAGAAGTTTGTTAAGGCCTTATGGGAGAAATTCAAATAACGTGTGTAGCACTTTAGGGCTTCCAGGAGAACTCTACGGACATATTTTACATGTTTTCAACTTACAAAATCGTCTATGTAAGCCTTAGTTATTCATATAAATTTAGAAAATCGCCTGTGTAAGTCATGGTTTTCAAGTCTCGTACATCACACCCCCCTCCCTCCCCCCCTTACCTCGCAATCTGTCGCCTCACCTGTGTTTACTTTAGACGTCAGCCAGATGGCTCTTATCATATCTTATCTCCATAATATCTCTACCGTCCCTCCTCTCTCTCTCTCTCCTCCTCCTATTTCCTTACAACTATTTTCAGAGTTTCAAATAATCATAGAAGTTTATTTATATGTTTATGACCGAATTTGTAAAAGGACCATTTTCAGAGAATATTGTCTTAGATGTTTTGTTAAGGAAAACAGACCACTTATCCATAACATTTAGTTTTATATCCATTTACGGCTATTTCACCTGTAAAGACCAAAATTGAACAGAGCCCAGTTTTAAGCTCATATTTCATCAGAGTCCAGTTCTTGATCGAAATTCATCAGAGTCCACTTTGAGAGCAAAATTCGTCAGAGTCTACTTTGTGAGCAAAATTAGTCAGAGACAGTATTTAGCTCATATTTCATCAGAGTCCAATTATCAACAGAAATTCGCCAGAGTCTACTTTGAGATCAAATTAGTCAGAGACAGTTTTAGCTCATATTTCATCAGAGTCCATTTTATACCTAAAAATGAACAGAGTCCACTTTGTGAGCAAAATTAGTCAGAGACAGTATTTAGCTCATATTTCATCAGAGTCCAATTTATACCTAAAAATGAACAGAGTCTACTTTGAGAGCAAAATTAGTCAGAGACAGTTTTAAGCTCATATTTCATCAGAGTCCAATTATCAACAGAAATTCGCCAGAGTCTACTTTGAGAGCAAATTTCATCAGTGTCCTGTAATCTGTGAAAATGTGACAGAGTCCAGTTCTTGATCGAAATTCATCAGAGTCCAGTTTTCTAGCAAAATTCGCCAGAGTCTACTTTGTGCCAAAATATTCAGAGTCCAGTTCATGATCGAAATTAATCAGAGTCTAATTAAAGACCCAAATTTGGCAGAGACCACATTTTCGCTGCTAGCAGTCCAATCCCCCTAAAATTTTAAACAGTCATATTTCAGACGTAGTAAATAAGATCAAGTCAGTTACAGAGCTCCAGCTCTTGTCCCCCTGTATTTTCATATTTTCTCGATATTCAGCTGCGTTCTCCACATTTTGTCCATGTTTTCTGTGTTCATTCCATGTTCTACAAATGTTCACAGCATGCTCAGTTCAATTCTTTTCACCTGTTTTTTCTCATTTTTTTCTGTAATCTTTCTCTTAGTCTCATTATGTTCTCTACAAATTCTAGTCATATTTTCTATGTACATCATATGTTCTCTGTATAACTTTTATACACAATATTCATGTTCTCAATGTTCTAGCTTGTTCTTCACACGTTCAGTGTTCATTCTTTGTATTCCCTATGTTCCTTATCATGTCTTCATATTCTCTATAAGTTCATATTCCCTGCTTGTTCACTCTATTCATCAACTTTTTCTTACATGTTTTCTGTGTTCACCGTATGTTCACTGTGTTCATTCCCTTACTTAACCTCAATTTTTTTATGTTCTTTGTTTCTTCCATTCACTAACTAGTTCTTTGTCAAATATTAGCATCAGCAATACAGTTTCCTCAACAATTTTAGTCACCAAGTTTTTATTTGCAAAAACTATGTCAAAGTAATTCTCGTAGTCAACTTAATAGTTCTACCAGCCATGTTCTTAAACAAATCTACACTTTATTCAGTTCCAAATTTACAAAGACAAACCTTTCTTGTAACTTCTTAACTAAAAATCTTTCGCCAATCAACTGAAACATAGTCACTTTCCTCATTTCTCAACTAACTTATTATCCAATCAACCAAAAATTGTCAAAGGAATCTTTCCAACACTGTTCATAACTAAACTTATTATCCAGTCAACTAAAAATAGTCAGAAATAGCCTCGTTCAACACTGTTATTAACTAAAACAACCTTTCTCTTAGCTAAAAATTGTCAAAGGAAACTTTTTTCAGCACTTTCTTAACAGGCACTATGTTTCATCAAGAAAAAATTGTCAAAGGAAACTTTCCAAAACTGTTCATAACTAGCTTTTATCCATCGTCAATCAACTAAAATAATAACTTTCATCATTTCTTAACTAAACTTATTCCCCCAGTCATCAGAAATTAACCGTGTTCATCATGTTTCATTGTCATTTCATAACTAAAATTATCTGCCAATCATCAGAAAAAGTCACTTTCATCATTTCTTAACTAAGCTTATTCCCCAGTCATCAGAAAATAACCGTGTTCTTCATGTTTCATTGTCATTTCTTATCTAAAATTATCCGCCAATCATCAGAAAAAGTCATGTTCATCATGTTTTGGCTTTTGCTCAACTAAAAGTATTCATCGGTCAACTAAAAATAGTTACTTCATCATGTTTCCTTGTCATTTCTTAACTGAAATATCACTTCTCTCATCTGAAAATAGTCAGGATTAACCTCATTCAACACCGTTTTAACTAAAACAGCCTTTCGCTTAGCTAAAATTGTCAAAGGAATCTTTTCAGCACTGTTCATAACTAACTTTATCCATCGTCAAGTAAGAAAATATAGTCAAAGATATCTATCATCGTCGTTCTTAACTGACATTTATACTTTGTGGAGCACTAAAATAGTCAAATGTAACTTTTTCAGCACTTTCGTAACTAAAATTATATGTCGCTAAGTAAGAAAAATAGTCAAAGGTGCTCTCCGTTACACCAAAGTTACTCTTCGAGAAATCAAAGACACTCTTCAATACATCAAGGACTTACTCAAAGACACCAAAGTTACACTCTAAGACATCCTTCGAGACATCAAAGACTTCCTTAAGACTTCAATGGGACTCTTCCATTCATCAAAGACATTCTCTAAGCCCTCAAAGTTATTCTCAGCACAATCAAAAGTTATTCCGAGACAACAAAAGTTATTCTCAGAACAATCAAAAGTTATTCCAAGACAACAAAAGTCATTCTCAGAGCTATCAAAATTATTCTCGGAGTCATCAAAAGGTATTCTCTAACTCACTTTGGCCATTAAAGTTAATTTCTATGTTATAAAAGTTTGTCTCAGAGACATCTAAAGTTAATCTTAGAGTTATCAAATGTAATCTCTAACTCTCTTTTGTTCATCAAAGTTGATCTCAGAGTTAGCAAAGGTAATCTCTAACTCACTCTCGTTCATCAAAGTTGTTTCAAAGACATCAAAGTTATTCAAAGAGCTAACAAAAGTTATTCTCAGAGTCACCTTCGTTCTTCAGAGAAACTTTCCAAAACATCTTTATTCATCAAAGTTATTCTCAGAGGCATAAAAGTCATTCTCAGAGCTATCAAACTTGTTCTCAAAGTCATCAAACTTATTCACAGAGTCATCAAAGTTAATCTAAGACATCATTTTTCATCAAAGATATTCTCTCTAAACCATCAATGTTCTTCTCTAAGACATAAAAGTTATTCTCAGAGTCACCTTCGTTCGTCAGAGAAACTTTCAAAACATCTTTGTTCATCAAACTTGTTTTCAAAGTCATCAAAAGTTAATCTAAGACATCTTCTTTCATCAAAGTTATTTTCAGAGACATCTAAAGTTATTCTCAGAGCTATCAAACTTGTTCTCAGAGTCATCAAATGTTATTCTCGAAGTCATCAAAGTTATTTTCAGAGACATCTAAAGTTAATTTCTATGTTATAAAGTTATTCTCAGAGACATCTAAAGTCAATCTTGGTCATCAAAGTTGTTCTCTAAACATCAATGTTGTTCTCCAAGACATCAAAGATGTTCTCAAAATCATAAAAGTTATTCCCAGAGCTATCAAAGTTAATCTCAGAGTTATCCAAAGATATTCTCATGTCCACAAAAGTTATTCCAAGAGACGTCAAAGTTGTTTCAAAGACATCAAAGTTAATCTCAGAGTTATCCAAAGACATTCTCAGAGACATCTAAAGTTATTCTCTAAGACATCAAAGTTGTTCTAAGAGTTATCAAAAGTTATTCTCAGTCATGATATGTTATTCTCTAACTCACTTCCATTCATCAAAGACATTCTCTAAGTCCTGAAAGTTATTCTCTAAGACAACAAAGTCTTTCTCAGAGCTACCAAAGATGTTCTCTAAATCATAAAAGTTAATCTTAACTCACCTTCGTTCATTAGAGAAACTTTCCAATCCATATTCGTTGACCAGAGTTATTCTCAGAGTCATCAAAGCGATCTCTAATTCATCTTCGTTCTCCAAAGTTGTTCTCTAAGACACCTTCATTCATCAAAGAAACTCTCCTTCTTCCATCATGTTATTCTTTAAGACATCTTCAGTCATACAATTTTCTCTCCAAAATGTAACTAGTTCAGCTTTTCATACCAAACCTGCATTTCTGTTAAAACATATTTTCTTAGTTGCTTTACCCTAAAACTGTTCTCTGAACTACACTGTTCAAACCTACGTAACCTATCCTCTCCACCCAATGTTACTTAGTTAACGTAACGTTCCTAAACCTAGCTTTACCTATCCTAACATACCTTACCTTACCTTCCCTATCTTACCTAACTTTACCTATCCTAACATAACTTACCTTACCTTCCCTATCTTACCTAACTTTACCTATCCTAACATAACTTACCTTACCTTCCCTATCTTACCTAACTTTACCTATCCTAACATAACTTACCTTACCTTCCCTATCTTACCTAACTTTACCTATCCTAACATAACTTACCTTACCTTCTCTAACTTAACCTAACTTTACCTATCCTAACATAACTTACCTATCTTACCTAACCTAACCTAACCTAACCTTAACCTTCATAACCTAACTTTACCTATCCTAACATAACTTACCTTACCTTCCCTATCTTACCTAACTTTACCTATCCTAACATAACTTACCTTACCTACCTTACCTAACTTAACCTGCTTAACCTTACCTTACCTTACCTTACCTATCTTACCTAACTTTACCTGTCCTATCCTAACCTAACTTGTCTTACCTAACTTAATCTTACTTTCCCAAACTGATGTATCCTAACTTATCTAGTCCAACCAGACATGATCTAACTTAAGTATTCCTTCTTGTCTTTGTGTTTCGTCAATCATTGTCTCATATTCATTTACTCATTTCATTAGTTAATTTCTCAAATGGTCACTTATGCATTTCAAGTGCTATTTTGTTAGAGATTGGATATTTAAGCATTTCAAAGAATTATAATTTCTCAAATGGACGTTTTGCATTTCAAGTGCTATTTGTTAGAGATTGGATATTTAAGCATTTCAAAGAATTTTTGTTATATATGGGCATTTACTCATTTCAAGGGATAATTTCTCAAATGGACGTTTTTGCATTTCAAGTGTTATTTGTTTAAGATTGGGTGTTTAACCATTTCAAAGGTTTTTGTTATATATGGGAACTTACTCGTTTCAAGGGCAAATTTCTCAAATGGTCATTTTTGAAGATCAAGGGTTATTTGTTAAAGTTCATCAAGTTGCTCATAAGTTGTATTTATTATCTTATGTTCTTATTTCCCAACCCCTTAACCTAACCTCTTGTAATCTTAGTGTATTTAGTAGGTTCTATCTTATGTTCTTATTCCCCAACCCTTTAACCTAACCTTTCAGATGTAGTTTTGTTTCTCCTTTTTGTATATTTTTACCCAAACCCACCATCCCACTTAACCTTCTTTCCTTCTTTACTTTGTTTTCACATATAAGTTCATTCTTTATCATAGTAATAATAAAATTACAATAGTAAAGAATCAGATCTACTAAGACTTGAAATTGAGAAACAAGAGCTCAAGGGAGTGAGAGCATGAAAGAAGAGCAAGGAGTAAGAGAGAGGGGGCGGAAGAAAATGGGACCAAAGAAGAGAGAATGAGAGAGAGAGAGTGTGGGCATGGGGGACTAAGACTTGAATTTGAGAAAAAGAAAAACTAAGTGAATGAGAGTGAGGGTGAGAGAATGGGAGCATTAAGACTTGAATTTGAGAAAGAAGAGAGCATTTGAGTGAGAGCATGAAAAGAGGAGAAAAGAGTAAGAGAGAGGGGGAGGAAGAGCATGTGAGCACTAAGACTTGAATTTGAGAAAAAGAAAAACTAAGTGAATGAGAGTGAGGGTGTGAGAGTGGGAGCAATAAGACTTGAATTTGAGAAACAAGAGAGCATTTGAGCAAATGAGGGAGAGAGAGGGGGAGGAAGAGAGAGAATAAGGGAGAGAGATAGAAAAGGAGGGTTAGAAGGAGTAGGAGAATCAAAGTAAAGAAGGAAAGATGGTTTGGGTAAAAATATACAAAAAGGAGAAACAAAACTACATCTGAAAGGTTAGGAAAAGGATAATATATTCAACAAATACGTCAAAAAACACAATAAACTACATCTGAAAGGTTAGGAAAAGGATAATATATTCAACAAACTACATCTGAAAGGTTAGGTTAAAGGGTTGGGAAATAAGAACATAAGATAATAAATACAACTTATGAGCAACTTGATGAACTTTAACAAATAACCCTTGATCTTCAAAAATGACCATTTGAGAAATTTGCCCTTGAAACGAGTAAGTTCCCATATATAACAAAAACCTTTGAAATGGTTAAACACCCAATCTTAAACAAATAACACTTGAAATGCAAAAACGTCCATTTGAGAAATTATCCCTTGAAATGAGTAAATGCCCATATATAACAAAAATTCTTTGAAATGCTTAAATATCCAATCTCTAACAAATAGCACTTGAAATGCAAAACGTCCATTTGAGAAATTATAATTCTTTGAAATGCTTAAATATCCAATCTCTAACAAAATAGCACTTGAAATGCATAAGTGACCATTTGAGAAATTAACTAATGAAATGAGTAAATGAATATGAGACAATGATTGACGAAACACAAAGACAAGAAGGAATACTTAAGTTAGATCATGTCTGGTTGGACTAGATAAGTTAGGATACATCAGTTTGGGAAAGTAAGATTAAGCTAGGTAAGACAAGTTAGGTTAGGATAGGACAGGTAAAGTTAGGTAAGATAGGTAAGGTAAGGTAAGGTAAGGTTAAGCAGGTTAAGTTAGGTAAGGTAGGTAAGGTAAGTTATGTTAGGATAGGTAAAGTTAGGTAAGATAGGGAAGGTAAGGTAAGTTATGTTAGGATAGGTAAAGTTAGGTTATGAAGGT
Source organism: Procambarus clarkii (assembly GCF_040958095.1). NCBI lineage: Eukaryota > Metazoa > Arthropoda > Malacostraca > Decapoda > Cambaridae > Procambarus > Procambarus clarkii. The sequence goes on along the minus strand of NC_091169.1, from coordinate 47,635,275 downwards.
TAAGGTTAGGTTAGGTTAGGTTAGGTAAGATAGGTAAGTTATGTTAGGATAGGTAAAGTTAGGTTAAGTTAGAGAAGGTAAGGTAAGTTATGTTAGGATAGGTAAAGTTAGGTAAGATAGGGAAGGTAAGGTAAGTTATGTTAGGATAGGTAAAGTTAGGTAAGATAGGGAAGGTAAGGTAAGTTATGTTAGGATAGGTAAAGTTAGGTAAGATAGGGAAGGTAAGGTAAGTTATGTTAGGATAGGTAAAGTTAGGTAAGATAGGGAAGGTAAGGTAAGGTATGTTAGGATAGGTAAAGCTAGGTTTAGGAACGTTACGTTAACTAAGTAACATTGGGTGGAGAGGATAGGTTACGTAGGTTTGAACAGTGTAGTTCAGAGAACAGTTTTAGGGTAAAGCAACTAAGAAAATATGTTTTAACAGAAATGCAGGTTTGGTATGAAAAGCTGAACTAGTTACATTTTGGAGAGAAAATTGTATGACTGAAGATGTCTTAAAGAATAACATGATGGAAGAAGGAGAGTTTCTTTGATGAATGAAGGTGTCTTAGAGAACAACTTTGGAGAACGAAGATGAATTAGAGATCGCTTTGATGACTCTGAGAATAACTCTGGTCAACGAATATGGATTGGAAAGTTTCTCTAATGAACGAAGGTGAGTTAAGATTAACTTTTATGATTTAGAGAACATCTTTGGTAGCTCTGAGAAAGACTTTGTTGTCTTAGAGAATAACTTTCAGGACTTAGAGAATGTCTTTGATGAATGGAAGTGAGTTAGAGAATAACATATCATGACTGAGAATAACTTTTGATAACTCTTAGAACAACTTTGATGTCTTAGAGAATAACTTTAGATGTCTCTGAGAATGTCTTTGGATAACTCTGAGATTAACTTTGATGTCTTTGAAACAACTTTGACGTCTCTTGGAATAACTTTTGTGGACATGAGAATATCTTTGGATAACTCTGAGATTAACTTTGATAGCTCTGGGAATAACTTTTATGATTTTGAGAACATCTTTGATGTCTTGGAGAACAACATTGATGTTTAGAGAACAACTTTGATGACCAAGATTGACTTTAGATGTCTCTGAGAATAACTTTATAACATAGAAATTAACTTTAGATGTCTCTGAAAATAACTTTGATGACTTCGAGAATAACATTTGATGACTCTGAGAACAAGTTTGATAGCTCTGAGAATAACTTTAGATGTCTCTGAAAATAACTTTGATGAAAGAAGATGTCTTAGATTAACTTTTGATGACTTTGAAAACAAGTTTGATGAACAAAGATGTTTTGAAAGTTTCTCTGACGAACGAAGGTGACTCTGAGAATAACTTTTATGTCTTAGAGAAGAACATTGATGGTTTAGAGAGAATATCTTTGATGAAAAATGATGTCTTAGATTAACTTTGATGACTCTGTGAATAAGTTTGATGACTTTGAGAACAAGTTTGATAGCTCTGAGAATGACTTTTATGCCTCTGAGAATAACTTTGATGAATAAAGATGTTTTGGAAAGTTTCTCTGAAGAACGAAGGTGACTCTGAGAATAACTTTTGTTAGCTCTTTGAATAACTTTGATGTCTTTGAAACAACTTTGATGAACGAGAGTGAGTTAGAGATTACCTTTGCTAACTCTGAGATCAACTTTGATGAACAAAAGAGAGTTAGAGATTACATTTGATAACTCTAAGATTAACTTTAGATGTCTCTGAGACAAACTTTTATAACATAGAAATTAACTTTAATGGCCAAAGTGAGTTAGAGAATACCTTTTGATGACTCCGAGAATAATTTTGATAGCTCTGAGAATGACTTTTGTTGTCTTGGAATAACTTTTGATTGTTCTGAGAATAACTTTTGTTGTCTCGGAATAACTTTTGATTGTGCTGAGAATAACTTTGAGGGCTTAGAGAATGTCTTTGATGAATGGAAGAGTCCCATTGAAGTCTTAAGGAAGTCTTTGATGTCTCGAAGGATGTCTTAGAGTGTAACTTTGGTGTCTTTGAGTAAGTCCTTGATGTATTGAAGAGTGTCTTTGATTTCTCGAAGAGTAACTTTGGTGTAACGGAGAGCACCTTTGACTATTTTTCTTACTTAGCGACATATAATTTTAGTTACGAAAGTGCTGAAAAAGTTACATTTGACTATTTTAGTGCTCCACAAAGTATAAATGTCAGTTAAGAACGACGATGATAGATATCTTTGACTATATTTTCTTACTTGACGATGGATAAAGTTAGTTATGAACAGTGCTGAAAAGATTCCTTTGACAATTTTAGCTAAGCGAAAGGCTGTTTTAGTTAAAACGGTGTTGAATGAGGTTAATCCTGACTATTTTCAGATGAGAGAAGTGATATTTCAGTTAAGAAATGACAAGGAAACATGATGAAGTAACTATTTTTAGTTGACCGATGAATACTTTTAGTTGAGCAAAAGCCAAAACATGATGAACATGACTTTTTCTGATGATTGGCGGATAATTTTAGATAAGAAATGACAATGAAACATGAAGAACACGGTTATTTTCTGATGACTGGGGAATAAGCTTAGTTAAGAAATGATGAAAGTGACTTTTTCTGATGATTGGCAGATAATTTTAGTTATGAAATGACAATGAAACATGATGAACACGGTTAATTTCTGATGACTGGGGGAATAAGTTTAGTTAAGAAATGATGAAAGTTATTATTTTAGTTGATTGACGATGGATAAAAGCTAGTTATGAACAGTTTTGGAAAGTTTCCTTTGACAATTTTTTCTTGATGAAACATAGTGCCTGTTAAGAAAGTGCTGAAAAAAGTTTCCTTTGACAATTTTTAGCTAAGAGAAAGGTTGTTTTAGTTAATAACAGTGTTGAACGAGGCTATTTCTGACTATTTTTAGTTGACTGGATAATAAGTTTAGTTATGAACAGTGTTGGAAAGATTCCTTTGACAATTTTTGGTTGATTGGATAATAAGTTAGTTGAGAAATGAGGAAAGTGACTATGTTTCAGTTGATTGGCGAAAGATTTTTAGTTAAGAAGTTACAAGAAAGGTTTGTCTTTGTAAATTTGGAACTGAATAAAGTGTAGATTTGTTTAAGAACATGGCTGGTAGAACTATTAAGTTGACTACGAGAATTACTTTGACATAGTTTTTGCAAATAAAAACTTGGTGACTAAAATTGTTGAGGAAACTGTATTGCTGATGCTAATATTTGACAAAGAACTAGTTAGTGAATGGAAGAAACAAAGAACATAAAAAAATTGAGGTTAAGTAAGGGAATGAACACAGTGAACATACGGTGAACACAGAAAACATGTAAGAAAAAGTTGATGAATAGAGTGAACAAGCAGGGAATATGAACTTATAGAGAATATGAAGACATGATAAGGAACATAGGGAATACAAAGAATGAACACTGAACGTGTGAAGAACAAGCTAGAACATTGAGAACATGAATATTGTGTATAAAAGTTATACAGAGAACATATGATGTACATAGAAAATATGACTAGAATTTGTAGAGAACATAATGAGACTAAGAGAAAGATTACAGAAAAAAATGAGAAAAAACAGGTGAAAAGAATTGAACTGAGCATGCTGTGAACATTTGTAGAACATGGAATGAACACAGAAAACATGGACAAAATGTGGAGAACGCAGCTGAATATCGAGAAAATATGAAAATACAGGGGGACAAGAGCTGGAGCTCTGTAACTGACTTGATCTTATTTACTACGTCTGAAATATGACTGTTTAAAATTTTAGGGGGATTGGACTGCTAGCAGCGAAAATGTGGTCTCTGCCAAATTTGGGTCTTTAATTAGACTCTGATTAATTTCGATCATGAACTGGACTCTGAATATTTTGGCACAAAGTAGACTCTGGCGAATTTTGCTAGAAAACTGGACTCTGATGAATTTCGATCAAGAACTGGACTCTGTCACATTTTCACAGATTACAGGACACTGATGAAATTTGCTCTCAAAGTAGACTCTGGCGAATTTCTGTTGATAATTGGACTCTGATGAAATATGAGCTTAAAACTGTCTCTGACTAATTTTGCTCTCAAAGTAGACTCTGTTCATTTTTAGGTATAAATTGGACTCTGATGAAATATGAGCTAAATACTGTCTCTGACTAATTTTGCTCACAAAGTGGACTCTGTTCATTTTTAGGTATAAAATGGACTCTGATGAAATATGAGCTAAAACTGTCTCTGACTAATTTGATCTCAAAGTAGACTCTGGCGAATTTCTGTTGATAATTGGACTCTGATGAAATATGAGCTAAATACTGTCTCTGACTAATTTTGCTCACAAAGTAGACTCTGACGAATTTTGCTCTCAAAGTGGACTCTGATGAATTTCGATCAAGAACTGGACTCTGATGAAATATGAGCTTAAAACTGGGCTCTGTTCAATTTTGGTCTTTACAGGTGAAATAGCCGTAAATGGATATAAAACTAAATGTTATGGATAAGTGGTCTGTTTTCCTTAACAAAACATCTAAGACAATATTCTCTGAAAATGGTCCTTTTACAAATTCGGTCATAAACATATAAATAAACTTCTATGATTATTTGAAACTCTGAAAATAGTTGTAAGGAAATAGGAGGAGGAGAGAGAGAGAGAGGAGGGACGGTAGAGATATTATGGAGATAAGATATGATAAGAGCCATCTGGCTGACGTCTAAAGTAAACACAGGTGAGGCGACAGATTGCGAGGTAAGGGGGGGAGGGAGGGGGGTGTGATGTACGAGACTTGAAAACCATGACTTACACAGGCGATTTTCTAAATTTATATGAATAACTAAGGCTTACATAGACGATTTTGTAAGTTGAAAACATGTAAAATATGTCCGTAGAGTTCTCCTGGAAGCCCTAAAGTGCTACACACGTTATTTGAATTTCTCCCATAAGGCCTTAACAAACTTCTATGTCTCGGAAATTATTTTCATCATAAGACTTAAACAAACTTCTAAGTCTCGGAAATTATTTTTCTCATAAGAAATCCATACTTCAAAAATCTGTGACTGTCCAAATTCGCCTGAAAAAACCCTGGCTCACAAACATGAATTTCTAAATTTACCTGAAACCCTTGGGGCGCACAGGGGAATTTCTAAATTCACCTGAAACCCTTGGGGCGCACAGGGGAATTTTCTCCCAGAAAAAAAAATTCCCCTGTGAGGCGCCTTCCCTACTACTCACTACCACCCCACCACTACCACCCCACCACCCCCTACCACTATCACCCCACCACTACCACCCCACCACTACCACCCCACCACCCCCTACCACTATCACCCCACCACTTCCACCCCACCACTACCACACCACCACTACCACCCCACCAGTACCACACCACCACTACCACCCCACCACTACCACCCCACCACCCCCTACCACTATCACCCCACCACTACCACCCCACCACTACCACCCCACCACTACCACACCACCACTACCACCCCACCACTACATATTAACATGTATTATTCGTATGTACATATTTGAGGTCATGCGTTATCACGCGGGTGTGTTTGTCTCTGTGTTTGTACGTTCTTGTCTGTCTGTCTACAGCTCCAGGCTCTTTGTCTCCCTGGCCTTTAATGCCAATATTGATCTTGTTAACTGGTTATTCCGTAAGTTAACGTCGACCACTGGTCCGCCAGCCTCGACCACTCGTCCGCCAGCCTCGACCACTCGTCCGCCAGCCTCGACCGCTCGTCCGCCAGCCTCGACGTGGACCGCTCGTCCGCCAGCCTCGACCGCTCGTCCGCCAGCCTCGACGTGGACCGCTCGTCCGCCAGCCTCGACGTCGACCGCTCGTCCACCAGCCTCGACCGCTCGTCCGCCAGCGTCGACCGCTCGTCCGCCAGCCTCGACCGCTCGTCCGCCAGCCTCGACCGTTCGTCCGCCAGCCTCGACCGCTCGTCCGCCAGCCTCGACCGCTCGTCCGCCAGCCTCGACCGCTCGTCCGCCAGCCTCGACCGCTCGTCCGCCAGCCTCGACCGCTCGTCCGCCAGCCTCGACCGCTCGTCCGCCAGCCTCGACCGCTCGTCCGCCAGCCTCGACCGCTCGTCCGCCAGCCTCGACCGCTCGTCCGCCAGCCTCGACCGCTCGTCCGCCAGCCTCGACCGCTCGTCCGCCAGCCTCGACCGCTCGTCTGTCAGCCACGACCGCTCGTCCGCCAGCCTCGACCGCTCGTCTGCCAGCCTCGACCGCTCGTCCGCCAGCCTCGACCGCTCGTCCGCCAGCCTCGACGTCGACCGCTCGTCCGCCAGCGTCGACGTTGGTCACCTGGAGCGGCGAAAATTAAATTCCTCTTTAGTTCCATTTACACACATTCTTTTATATAAATAACTTTAATGGTTTCAATTCCATACATGTTAATAGGCGTGAGTGGTGGTGTGTGGTGTTGTGTGGTGGTGTTGTGTGGTGGTGTGTGGTGGTGTGTGGTAGTGGTGTAGTGTGGTGGTGTTGTGTGGTGGTGTTGTGTGGTGTGTTGTGGTGTTGTGTGGTGGTGTTGTGTGGTGGTGTTGTGTGGTGGTGTTGTGTGGTGGTGTTGTGTGGTGTGTTGTGGTGTTGTGTGGTGGTGTTGTGTGGTGGTGTTGTGTGGTGGTGTGTGGTGGTGGTGTTGTGTGGTGGTGTGTGGTAGTGTGTGGTAGTGGTGTAGTGTGGTGGTGTTGTGTGGTGGTGTTGTGTGGTGTGTTGTGGTGTTGTGTGGTGGTGTTGTGTGGTGGTGTTGTGTGGTGGTGTTGTGTGGTGGTGTTGTGTGGTGGTGTTGTGTGGTGGTGTTGTGTGGTGTGTTGTGGTGTTGTGTGGTGGTGTTGTGTGGTGGTGTTGTGTGGTGGTGTGTGGTGGTGTTGTGTGGTGTGTTGTGGTGTTGTGTGGTGGTGTTGTGTGGTGGTGTTGTGTGGTGGTGTGTGGTGTTGTGTGGTGGTGTTGTGTGGTGGTGTGTGGTGGTGTGTGGTAGTGGTGTAGTGTGGTGGTGTTGTGTGGTGGTGTTGTGTGGTGTGTTGTGGTGTTGTGTGGTGGTGTTGTGTGGTGGTGTTGTGTGGTGGTGTGTGGTGGTGGTGTTGTGTGGTGGTGTTGTGTGGTGTGTTGTGGTGTTGTGTGGTGGTGTTGTGTGGTGGTGTTGTGTGGTGGTGTGTGGTGGTGTTGTGTGGTGGTGTGTGGTGGTGGTGTAGTGTGGTGGTGTTGTGTGGTGGTGTTGTGTGGTGGTGTAGTGTGGTGGTGTTGTGTGGTGGTGTTGTGAGTAGTAGGGTGGAAGACTCACAGGTACCTTTTTTGGGGGGGGGAGAGGACCCCTGTGAGTTGTACGACTCACAGGTACCTTTTTTTTGGGGGGGAGAGGACCCCTGTGAGTTGTAAGACTCACAGGTACCTTTTTTGTTTTTCTGGAAATTCGTGTCTGGGAGTGAGGGTTTTCAGGTAAATTTTTGTCAGTCACAGATTTTAGAAGTAAGGATTTCTTATGATGAAAATAATTTCCGAGACTTAGAAGTTTGTTAAGGTCTTATGGGAGAAATAGCAATCTGTCGCCTCACTTGTGTTTACTTTAGACGTCAGCCAGACGCGGCCTTCAGGTCACCTCTGTAATCGTATCTTATCTTCTCCATAATAATATCTGGACCGTCCCTCTCTCTCTCTCTCCTCCTATTTCCTTACAGCTATTTTCAGAGTTTCAAATAGTCATAGAAGTTTATTTATATGTTTATGACCGAATTTGTAAAAGGACCATTTTCAGAGAATATTGTCTTAGATGTTTTGTTAAGGAAAACAGACCACTTATCCATAACATTTAGTTTTATATCCATTTACGGCTATTTCACCTGTAAAGACCAAAATTAGTCAGAGACAGTTTTAAGCTGAAATTTCATCAGAGTCCTGTAATCTGCGAAAATTTGACAGAGTCCATTTTATACCCAATTTTCGTCAGAGTCTACTTTGAGAGCAAAATTAGTCAGAGACAGTATTTAGCTCATATTTCATCAGAGTCCAATTATCAACAGAAATTCGCCAGAGTCTACTTTGAGAGCAAATTTCATCAGTGTCCTGTAATCTGTGAAAATTTGACAGAGTCCATTTTATACCCAATTTTCGTCAGAGACCATTTTATACCTAAAAATGAACAGAGTCCACTTTGTGAGCAAAATTAGTCAGAGACAGTTTTTAGCTCATATTTCATCAGAGTCCAATTATCAACAGAAATTCGCCAGAGTCTACTTTGAGAGCAAAATTCGTCAGAGACAGTTTTAAGCTCATATTTCATCAGAGTCCAATTATCAACAGAAATTCGCCAGAGTCTACTTTGTGAGGAAAATTCGTCAGAGACAGTTTTAAGTTCAAATTTCATCAGAGTCCAGTTTATACCGAAAATTCGCCAGAGTCTACTTTGTGCCAAAATATTCAGAGTCCAGTTCATGATCGAAATTAATCAGAGTCCATTTAAAGACCCAAATTTGACAGAGACCACATTTTCGCTACTAGCAGTCCAATCCCCCTGAAATTTTAAACAGTCATATTTCAGACATAGTAAATATGAAGTAACAAATATAAAACTCTAGCTCTTGTCCTCTGTCCAAGTTCACTCATGTAAATTCATTACTATCAGTCCAAATCCCCCTGAGATTTAAACACCCAACTACATTTTCAGACATAGTAAATAAAAACCAGTTCAGTTATCAAGTTTCAACTCTTGTGCCCCAGCTTAGTTCATTTGTGCAAGTTCTTTATTTTCCAACTAAATCACCTGAGATTTAAGATCACCTTATTTCTAACGTAGTAAAATTAATCTGGACATTAGCCTTAGATCATCAGACATAAATATATTCGATCAAGCCCGTCTCCAGCCTAACTCTTATCCGAGTACACACATAACCCCAACCTGTGTAATTATCTTTCACCCCCTCCCACCTTCCTCCATCTCATCTCATCTCACCTTACCCTTTCCCTCCCTTACCTTCTCATCCCCAACTTATCCAAACCTTCAATAATCGTACTGTATTTGCATATTTTCTCTATATTCACTGTCTTCTTCGTATTCTCATCCGTGTTCACTCCATGTTCTTCAAATGTTCACAGTCCCACTCAGTTCATATTTTCACAAGTATCTCCATTTTTTCTGTAATCTTTCTCTTAGTCTCATTATGTTCTCTACAAATTCTAGTCATATTTTCCATGTTTTCATGTTCATCACATGTTCTCTTTACAACTTTTATACTCAATATTCATGCTAACTTCCATATTTTGTGTTAGTTGTCAATATTCATATTCCTCTACAAGTTCATGTTCCTCACAAGATCACTTCGTTTTTCACCTTCACTTACATGTTTTCTACATTCTTTGTCATATTCTCCATGTTCTTCACAAGTCCATTGTTCATTCTTTGTATTCCCTATTCTCCTTATCATGTTTTCATGTTCTCTGTAAGTTCATATTCCCAGCATGTTCACTGTATTCATCAACTTTTCTTACATATGTTCTTTGCCATGTTCCCCATATGTTCTCTGGGTTTTTCCCCTTACATGTTATTTAACGTTCCTTAACTAAAAAAATCTTTCGCCAGTCAACTAAAAATTGTCAAAGGAATCTTTCCAACACTGTTCATAACTAAACTTATTCCCTAGTCATCAGAAAATAACCGTGTTCTTCGTGTTTCATTGTCATTTCATAACTAAAATTATCCATCAATCAACAGAAAAAGCCATGTTCATCATTGTTCCTAACTAAAATTATGTTTTGTCAAGTAAGAAAAAATAACCAAAGATATCTTTCATCGCTGTTCTTAACTGACATTATACTTTGGGGAGCACAAAAATAGTCTCCCTCGTCATGTTTTGTCTTTTTCCTTAACTAAAGTATTCATCAGTCAACTAAAAAATAGTTACTTCATCATGTTTCCTTGTCATTTCTTAACTGAAATATCACTTCTCTCATTTAAAATAGTCAGGTGTAGCCTCTTTCCAACACTGTTCTTAACTAAAGTAACCTTTCACTTCGCTAGAATAGTCATATTCGTCGTTGTTCCTAACTAAAATTATATGTCGTTAAGTAAGAAATATAGTCAAAGACACTCTTCGAGACATCAAGGACTTACTCAAAGACATCAAAGTTGCTTTCAAAGACATCCTTTGAGACATAAAAGACATCCTTTAAGACTTCAATGGGACTCTTCGAGATATCAAAAGACACTCTCAAACACTCAAAAATTTACTTGCATCCTCAAAGTTATTCTCAGAGGCATAAAAGTCATTCTCAGAGCTATCAAATTATTCTCGATGTCATCAAAAAGTATTTTCTCGTTCATCAAAGTTAATCTCAGAGTTAACAAAGGTAATCTCTAACTCACTCTCGTACATCAAAGTTGTTTCAAAGATATCAAAGTTAATCTCAGAGTTATCCAAAGATATTCTCATGTCCACAAAAGTTATTCTGAGCTATCAAAGTTAATCTCAGACATCTCCGTTCATAAAAGTTATTCTCTAAGAGCTATCAAAAGTTATTCTCAGTCATCAAAGTTATTCCAAGAGACGTCAAAGTTTATCCAAGACATCATCTTTCATCAAAGATATTCTCTCTAAGCCATCAATGTTCTTCTCTAAGACATAAAAGTTATTCTCTATGTCATCAAAAAGTTATTCTCTGAGCTAACAAAATACTACTCATGTTCTCAAAGACATTCTCCAATTCATCAATGTTGTTTCAAAGACATCAAAGTTAATCTCAGAGTTATCCAAAGACATTCTCAAAGTCATCTAAAGTTATTCTCTAAGACATCAAAGTTATTCTAAGAGTTATCAAAAGACATTCTCAAAGTCATCTAAAGTTATTCTCTAAGACATCAAAGTTATTCTAAGAGTTATCAAAAGTTATTCTCAGTCATGTTATGTTATTCTCTAACTCACTTCCATTCATCAAAGACATTCTCTGAGCCCTCAAAGTTATTAACTAAGACAACAAAGTCATTCCCAGAGTCATCAAAAAGTTATTCTTCGAAACATAAAATTTGCTCTGTAAGATATCTTTGTTCATCAAACTTATTCTCAGAGATATCTAAAGTTATTCTCAGAACAATCAAAAGTTATTCTAAGACAACAAAAGTTATTCTCAGAGCTACCCAAAGCTATTCTCAGAGTCACCTTCGTTCGTCAGAGAAACTTTCAAAACATCTTTGTTCATCAAACTTGTTTTCAAAGTCATCAAAAGTTAATCTAAGACATCTTCTTTCATCAAAGTTATTTTCAGAGACATCTAAAGTTATTCTCAGAGTCATCAAAGTGATCTCTAATTCACCTTTGTTCTCCCAAAGTTGTTCTCTAAGACACCTTCGTTCATCAAAGAAACTCTCCTTCTTCCATCATGTTATTCTTTAAGACATCTTCAGTCATAAAATTTCTCTCCAAAATGTAACTAGTTCAGCTTTTCATACCAAACCTGCATTTCTGTTAAAACATATTTTCTTAGTTGCTTTACCCTAAAACTGTTCTCTGAACTACACTGTTCAAACCTACGTAACCTATCCTCTCCACCCAATGTTACTTAGTTAACGTAACGTTCCTAAACCTAACTTTACCTATCCTAACATAACTTACCTTACCTTACCTATCTTACCTGACTTTACCTATCTTACCTAACTTAACCTGCATAACCTAACTTTACCTATGTTACCTTACCTTACCTATCTTACCTAACCTAACCTAACTTTACCTATGTTACCTTACCTTACCTACCTTTCCTAACTTAACCTGCTTAACCTATCTTACCTATCTTACCTAACTTTACCTATCTTACCTAACTTAACTTTCATAACCTAACTTTACCTATCCTAACATAACTTACCTTACCTTCCCTATCTTACCTAACTTTACCAATCCTAACATAACTTACCTTACCTATCATACCTAACTTAACCTAACTTTACCTATCCTAACTTAACTTACCTAACTTATTCTGCTTAACCTAACTTACCTACATTACCTAACTTAACCTGCTTAACCTAACTTACCTATCTTACCTAACTTTACCTATCTTACCTAACCTAACCTAACTTTACCTATGTTACCTTACCTTACCTACCTTTCCTAACTTAACCTGCTTAACCTATCTTACCTATCTTACCTAACTTTACCTAACTTTATTAAAAACACAATAAACTACATCTGAAAGGTAAGGTTAAAGGGTTGGGGAATAAGAACATATGATAGAACCTACTAAATACTCTAAGATTACAAGAGGTTAGGTTAGGTTAAGGGGTTGGGGAATAAGAACATATGATAACAAACATAAATACAACTTATGAGCAACTTGATGAACTTTAACAAATAACCCTTGATCTGCAAAAATGACCATTTGAGAAATTAGCCCTTGAAACGAGTAAGTTCCCATATAAAACAAAAATCCTTTGAAATGGTTAAACACCCAATCTTAAACAAATAACACTTGAAATGCAAAAACGTCCATTTGATAAATTATCCCTTGAAATGAGTAAATGCCCATATATAACAAAAATTCTTTGAAATGCTTAAATATCCAATCTCTAACAAATAGCACTTGAAATGCATAAGTGACCATTTGAGAAATTAACTAATGAAATGAGTAAATGAATATGAGACAATGATTGACGAAACACAAAAGACAAGAAGGAATACTTATGTAAGTTAGAGCATGTCTGGTTGGACTAGATAAGTTAGGATACATCAGTTTGGGAATGTAAGATTAAGTTAGGTAAGACAAGTTAGGTTAGGATAGGATAGGTAAAGTTAGGTAAGATAGGGAAGGTAAGGTAAGTTATGTTAGGATAGGTAAAGTTAGGTTATGAAAGTTAAGTTAGGTAAGATAGGTAAAGTTAGGTAAGATAGGTAAGATAGGTTAAGCAGGTTAAGTTAGGAAAGGTAGGTAAGGTAAGGTAAGGTAACATAGGTAAAGTTAGGTTAGGTTAGGTAAGATAGGTAAAGTTAGGTAAGATAGGTAAGATAGGTTAAGCAGGTTAAGTTAGGAAAGGTAGGTAAGGTAAGGTAACATAGGTAAAGTTAGGTTAGGTTAGGTAAGATAGGTAAAGTTAGGTAAGATAGGTAAGTTAGGTTAAGCAGGTTAAGTTAGGTAATGTAGGTAAGTTAGGTTAAGCAGAATAAGTTAGGTAAGTTAAGTTAGGATAGGTAAAGTTAGGTTAAGTTAGGTATGATAGGTAAGGTAAGTTATGTTAGGATAGGTAAAGTTAGGTAAGATAGGGAAGGTAAGGTAAGTTATGTTAGGATAGGTAAAGTTAGGTTATGAAAGTTAAGTTAGGTAAGATAGGTAAAGTTAGGTAAGATAGGTAAGATAGGTTAAGCAGGTTAAGTTAGGAAAGGTAGGTAAGGTAAGGTAACATAGGTAAAGTTAGGTTAGGTTAGGTAAGATAGGTAAGGTAAGGTAACATAGGTAAAGTTAGGTTATGCAGGTTAAGTTAGGTAAGATAGGTAAAGTCAGGTAAGATAGGTAAGGTAAGGTAAGTTATGTTAGGATAGGTAAAGTTAGGTTTAGGAACGTTACGTTAACTAAGTAACATTGGGTGGAGAGGATAGGTTACGTAGGTTTGAACAGTGTAGTTCAGAGAACAGTTTTAGGGTAAAGCAACTAAGAAAATATGTTTTAACAGAAATGCAGGTTTGGTATGAAAAGCTGAACTAGTTACATTTTGGAGAGAAATTTTATGACTGAAGATGTCTTAAAGAATAACATGATGGAAGAAGGAGAGTTTCTTTGATGAACGAAGGTGTCTTAGAGAACAACTTTGGGAGAACAAAGGTGAATTAGAGATCACTTTGATGACTCTGAGAATAACTTTAGATGTCTCTGAAAATAACTTTGATGAAAGAAGATGTCTTAGATTAACTTTTGATGACTTTGAAAACAAGTTTGATGAACAAAGATGTTTTGAAAGTTTCTCTGACGAACGAAGGTGACTCTGAGAATAGCTTTGGGTAGCTCTGAGAATAACTTTTGTTGTCTTAGAATAACTTTTGATTGTTCTGAGAATAACTTTAGATATCTCTGAGAATAAGTTTGATGAACAAAGATATCTTACAGAGCAAATTTTATGTTTCGAAGAATAACTTTTTGATGACTCTGGGAATGACTTTGTTGTCTTAGAGAATAACTTTGAGGGCTCAGAGAATGTCTTTGATGAATGGAAGTGAGTTAGAGAATAACATAACATGACTGAGAATAACTTTTGATAACTCTTAGAATAACTTTGATGTCTTAGAGAATAACTTTAGATGACTTTGAGAATGTCTTTTGATAACTCTTAGAATAACTTTGATGTCTTAGAGAATAACTTTAGATGACTTTGAGAATGTCTTTGGATAACTCTGAGATTAACTTTGATGTCTTTGAAACAACATTGATGAATTGGAGAATGTCTTTGAGAACATGAGTAGTATTTTGTTAGCTCAGAGAATAACTTTTTGATGACATAGAGAATAACTTTTATGTCTTAGAGAAGAACATTGATGGCTTAGAGAGAATATCTTTGATGAAAGATGATGTCTTGGATAAACTTTGACGTCTCTTGGAATAACTTTGATGACTGAGAATAACTTTTGATAGCTCTTAGAGAATAACTTTTATGAACGGAGATGTCTGAGATTAACTTTGATAGCTCAGAATAACTTTTGTGGACATGAGAATATCTTTGGATAACTCTGAGATTAACTTTGATATCTTTGAAACAACTTTGATGTACGAGAGTGAGTTAGAGATTACCTTTGTTAACTCTGAGATTAACTTTGATGAACGAGAAAATACTTTTTGATGACATCGAGAATAATTTGATAGCTCTGAGAATGACTTTTATGCCTCTGAGAATAACTTTGAGGATGCAAGTAAATTTTTGAGTGTTTGAGAGTGTCTTTTGATATCTCGAAGAGTCCCATTGAAGTCTTAAAGGATGTCTTTTATGTCTCAAAGGATGTCTTTGAGAGCAACTTTGATGTCTTTGAGTAAGTCCTTGATGTCTCGAAGAGTGTCTTTGACTATATTTCTTACTTAACGACATATAATTTTAGTTAGGAACAACGACGAATATGACTATTCTAGCGAAGTGAAAGGTTACTTTAGTTAAGAACAGTGTTGGAAAGAGGCTACACCTGACTATTTTAAATGAGAGAAGTGATATTTCAGTTAAGAAATGACAAGGAAACATGATGAAGTAACTATTTTTTAGTTGACTGATGAATACTTTAGTTAAGGAAAAAGACAAAACATGACGAGGGAGACTATTTTTGTGCTCCCCAAAGTATAATGTCAGTTAAGAACAGCGATGAAAGATATCTTTGGTTATTTTTTCTTACTTGACAAAACATAATTTTAGTTAGGAACAATGATGAACATGGCTTTTTCTGTTGATTGATGGATAATTTTAGTTATGAAATGACAATGAAACACGAAGAACACGGTTATTTTCTGATGACTAGGGAATAAGTTTAGTTATGAACAGTGTTGGAAAGATTCCTTTGACAATTTTTAGTTGACTGGCGAAAGATTTTTTTAGTTAAGGAACGTTAAATAACATGTAAGGGGAAAAACCCAGAGAACATATGGGGAACATGGCAAAGAACATATGTAAGAAAAGTTGATGAATACAGTGAACATGCTGGGAATATGAACTTACAGAGAACATGAAAACATGATAAGGAGAATAGGGAATACAAAGAATGAACAATGGACTTGTGAAGAACATGGAGAATATGACAAAGAATGTAGAAAACATGTAAGTGAAGGTGAAAAACGAAGTGATCTTGTGAGGAACATGAACTTGTAGAGGAATATGAATATTGACAACTAACACAAAATATGGAAGTTAGCATGAATATTGAGTATAAAAGTTGTAAAGAGAACATGTGATGAACATGAAAACATGGAAAATATGACTAGAATTTGTAGAGAACATAATGAGACTAAGAGAAAGATTACAGAAAAAATGGAGATACTTGTGAAAATATGAACTGAGTGGGACTGTGAACATTTGAAGAACATGGAGTGAACACGGATGAGAATACGAAGAAGACAGTGAATATAGAGAAAATATGCAAATACAGTACGATTATTGAAGGTTTGGATAAGTTGGGGATGAGAAGGTAAGGGAGGGAAAGGGTAAGGTGAGATGAGATGAGATGGAGGAAGGTGGGAGGGGGTGAAAGATAATTACACAGGTTGGGGTTATGTGTGTACTCGGATAAGAGTTAGGCTGGAGACGGGCTTGATCGAATATATTTATGTCTGATGATCTAAGGCTAATGTCCAGATTAATTTTACTACGTTAGAAATAAGGTGATCTTAAATCTCAGGTGATTTAGTTGGAAAATAAAGAACTTGCACAAATGAACTAAGCTGGGGCACAAGAGTTGAAACTTGATAACTGAACTGGTTTTTATTTACTATGTCTGAAAATGTAGTTGGGTGTTTAAATCTCAGGGGGATTTGGACTGATAGTAATGAATTTACATGAGTGAACTTGGACAGAGGACAAGAGCTAGAGTTTTATATTTGTTACTTCATATTTACTATGTCTGAAATATGACTGTTTAAAATTTCAGGGGGATTGGACTGCTAGTAGCGAAAATGTGGTCTCTGTCAAATTTGGGTCTTTAATTGGACTCTGATTAATTTCGATCATGAACTGGTCTCTGAATATTTTGGCACAAAGTAGACTCTGGCGAATTTTTGGTATAAACTGGACTCTGATGAAATTTGAGCTTAAAACTGTCTCTGACGAATTTTGCTTTCAAAGTAGACTCTGGCGAATTTCTGTTGATAATTGGACTCTGATGAAATATGAGCTTAAAACTGTCTCTGACGAATTTTGCTCTCAAAGTAGACTCTGGCGAATTTCTGTTGATAATTGGACTCTGATGAAATATGAGCTAAAAACTGTCTCTGACTAATTTTGCTCACAAAGTGGACTCTGTTCATTTTTAGGTATAAAATGGTCTCTGACGAAAATTGGGTATAAAATGGACTCTGTCAAATTTTCACAGATTACAGGACACTGATGAAATTTGCTCTCAAAGTAGACTCTGGCGAATTTCTGTTGATAATTGGACTCTGATGAAATATGAGCTAAATACTGTCTCTGACTAATTTTGCTCTCAAAGTAGACTCTGACGAAAATTGGGTATAAAATGGACTCTGTCAAATTTTCGCAGATTACAGGACTCTGATGAAATTTCAGCTTAAAACTGTCTCTGACTAATTTTGGTCTTTACAGATGAAATAGCCGTAAATGGATATAAAACTAAATGTTATGGATAAGTGGTCTGTTTTCCATAACAAAACATCTAAGACAATATTCTCTGAAAATGGTCCTTTTACAAATTCGGTCATAAACATATAAATAAACTTCTATGACTATTTGAAACTCTGAAAATAGCTGTAAGGAAATAGGAGGAGAGAGAGAGAGAGGGACGGTCCAGATATTATTATGGAGAAGATAAGATACGATTACAGAGGTGACCTGAAGGCCGCGTCTGGCTGACGTCTAAAGTAAACACAAGTGAGGCGACAGATTGCTATTTCTCCCATAAGACCTTAACAAACTTCTAAGTCTCGGAAATTATTTTCATCATAAGAAATCCTTACTTCTAAAATCTGTGACTGACAAAAATTTACCTGAAAACCCTCACTCCCAGACACGAATTTCCAGAAAAACAAAAAAGGTACCTGTGAGTCTTACAACTCACAGGGGTCCTCTCCCCCCCAAAAAAAGGTACCTGTGAGTCGTACAACTCACAGGGGTCCTCTCCCCCCCAAAAAAAAGGTACCTGTGAGTCTTCCACCCTACTACTGTTGTGTGGTGGTGTTGTGTGGTGGTGTGTGGTGGTGTGTGGTGGTGGTGTTGTGTGGTGGTGGTGTTGTGTGGTGGTGTTATGTGGTGGTGTTGTGTGGTGGTGTTGTGTGGTGGTGTTGTGTGGTGGTGTAGTGTGGTGGTGGTGTGTGGTGGTGGTGTGTGGTGGTGGTGTTGTGTGGTGGTGGTGTTGTGTGGTGGTGGTGTTGTGTGGTGGTGTTATGTGGTGGTGTTGTGTGGTGGTGTTGTGTGGTGGTGTTGTGTGGTGGTGTAGTGTGGTGGTGGTGTGTGGTGGTGGTGTGTGGTGGTGGTGTTGTGTGGTGGTGGTGTTGTGTGGTGGTGGTGTGTGTTGGTGTTGTGTGGTGGTGTTGTGTGGTGGTGGTGTTGTGTGGTGGTGTGTGGTGGTGGTGTTGTGTGGTGGTGGTGTTGTGTGGTGGTGTGTGGTGGTGTGTGGTGGTGTAGTGTGGTGGTGTTGTGTGGTGGTGTTATGTGGTGGTGTTGTGTGGCGGTGTTGTGTGGTGGTGTTGTGTGGTGGTGTAGTGTGGTGGTGTTGTGTGGTGGTGTTATGTGGTGGTGTTGTGTGGCGGTGTTGTGTGGTGGTGTGTGGTGGTGTAGTGTGGTGGTGGTGTTGTGTGGTGGTGTGTGTTGGTGTTGGGTGGTGGTGTTGTGTGGTGGTGTTGTGTGGTGGTGTTGTGTGGTGTGGTGGTGTGTGGTGGTGTTGTGTGGTGGTGTTGTGTGGTGGTGGTGTGTGGTGGTGTTGTGTGGTGGTGGTGTGTGGTGTTGTGTGGTGGTGTTGTGTGGTGGTGGTGTGTGGTGGTGTGTGGTGGTGTGTGGTGGTGTGTGGTGGTGTGTGGTGGTGGTGTGTGGTGGTGGTGTGTGGTGGTGTTGTGTGGTGGTGTGTGGTGGTGTTGTGTGGTGGTGTTGTGTGGTGGTGGTGTGTGGTGGTGTTGTGTGGTGGTGTTGTGTGGTGGTGTTGTGTGGTGGTGTTGTGTGGTGGTGGTGTGTGGTGGTGGTGTGTGGTGGTGTTGTGTGGTGGTGGTGTGTGGTGGTGTTGTGTGGTGGTGGTGTGTGGTGTTGTGTTTTGGTGGTGTGTGGTGTTGTGTGGTGGTGTGTGGTGGTGGTGTGTGGTGGTGTTGTGTGGTGGTGGTGTGTGGTGTTGTGTGGTGGTGGTGTCACACTGTCACTTGCTGAAACAAGTAACACTACCACTTCCTGGAACAAGGAACACTGCCACTTACTGGAACAAGTAACACTGCCACTTGCTGGAACAAGTAACACTGCCACTTGCTGGAACAAGTAACACTGCCACTTACTGGAACAAGTAACACAGCCACTTACTGGAACAAGTAACACTTCCACTTGCTGGAACAAGTAACACTGCCACTTACTGGAACAAGTAACACTTCCACTTGCTGGAACAAGTAACACTGCCACTTACTGGAACAAGTAACACTACCACTTGCTGGAACAAGTAACACTACCACTTACTGGAACAAGTAACACTGCCACTTACTGGAACAAGTAACACTGCCACTTACTGGAACAAGTAACACTGCCACTTACTGGAACAAGTAACACAGCCACTTACTGGAACAAGTAACACTGCCACTTGCTGGAACAAGTAACACAGCCACTTACTGGAACAAGTAACACTACCACTTACTGGAACAAGTAACACTACCACTTACTGGAACAAGTAACACTTCCACTTGCTGGAACAAGTAACACTGCCACTTACTGGAACAAGTAACACTACCACTTGCTGGAACAAGTAACACTACCACTTACTGGAACAAGTAACACTGCCACTTACTGGAACAAGTAACACAGCCACTTGCTGGAACAAGTAACACAGCCACTTACTGGAACAAGTAACACTACCACTTACTGGAACAAGTAACACTACCACTTACTGGAACAAGTAACACTACCACTTGCTGGAACAAGTAACACAGCCACTTACTGGAACAAGTAACACTACCACTTACTGGAACAAGTAACACAACCACTTGCTGGAACAAGTAACACAGCCACTTACTGGAACAAGTAACACTACCACTTACTGGAACAAGTAACACTACCACTTGCTGGAACAAGTAACACTGCCACTTACTGGAACAAGTAACACTGCCACTTACTGGAACAAGTAACACTACCACTTACTGGAACAAGTAACACTACCACTTGCTGGAACAAGTAACACAGCCACTTACTGGAACAAGTAACACTACCACTTACTGGAACAAGTAACACTACCACTTGCTGGAACAAGTAACACTACCACTTACTGGAACAAGTAACACTACCACTTGCTGGAACAAGTAACACTGCCACTTTCTGGAACAAGTAACGCTACCACTTGCTGGAACAAGTAACACTACCACTTACTGGAACAAGTAACGCTACCACTTGCTGGAACAAGTAACACTGCCACTTTCTGGAACAAGTAACGCTACCACTTGCTGGAACAAGTAACACTACCACTTACTGGAACAAGTAACACTGCCACTTGCTGGAACAAGTAACACTACCACTTACTGGAACAAGTAACACTACCACTTGCTGGAACAAATAACACAGCCACTTACTGGAACAAGTAACACTACCACTTATTGGAACAAGTAACACTACCACTTGCTGGAACAAGTAACACTACCACTTGCTGGAACAAGTAACACTGCCACTTGCTGGAACAAGTAACACTACCACTTGCTGGAACAAGTAACACTACCACTTACTGGAACAAGTAACACTGCCACTTGCTGGAACAAGTAACACTACCACTTACTGGAACAAGTAACACTGCCACTTGCTGGAACAAGTAACACTACCACTTATTGGAACAAGTAACACTACCACTTGCTGGAACAAGTAACACTACCACTTACTGGAACAAGTAACACTGCTACTTGTGGCTTCCAGTCTGCCTGCCACAAATCAACTGTCTGCTCTAATACATCGCCTCTAATCTCCATTAACGACAAGGGTAATGCTAATTACTTCTCATTATAGGTAAAGTTCTCATTCTAAGTTATCATTATAGTCTAAGTTGTCGTCGTTACTCGGCTTCTCATTATAAATGAACTTGGTGAATTTTGGTGGCGTGTTAGTAGCAACAGGTGGGCAGGGGTGGTGGGCAGGGGTGGTGGGCAGGGGGTGGTGGGCAGGGGTGATGGGCAGGGGTGGTGGGCAGGGGTGGTGGGCAGGGGTGGTGGGCAGGGGTGGTGGGCAGGGGTGGTGGGCGGGGGTGATGGGCGGGGGTGGTGGGCAGGGAGTGGTGGGCAGGGGTGGTGGGCAGGGGTGGTGGGCAGGGGTGGTGGGCAGGGGTGGTGGGCAGGGGTGGTGGGCAGGGGTGATGGGCGGGGGTGGTGGGCAGGGGGTGGTGGGCAGGGGTGGTGGGCAGGGGCTGTTGGGCAGGTGTGGTGGGCAGGGGTGGTGGGCAGGGGTGGTGGGCAGGGGTGATGGGCAGGGGGTGGTGGGCAGGGGTGATGGGCAGGGGTGGTGGGCAGGGGTGGTGGGCAGGGGTGGTGGGCAGGGGTGGTGGGCAGGGGTGGTGGGCAGGGGTGATGGGCGGGGGTGGTGGGCAGGGAGTGGTGGGCAGGGGTGGTGGGCAGGGGTGGTGGGCAGGGGTGATGGGCGGGGGTGGTGGGCAGGGAGTGGTGGGCAGGGGTGGTGGGCAGGGGTGGTGGGCAGGGGTGGTGGGCAGGGGTGGTGGGCAGGGGTGGTGGGCAGGGGTGATGGGCGGGGGTGGTGGGCAGGGGGTGGTGGGCAGGGGTGGTGGGCAGGGGTGGTGGGCAGGGGCTGTTGGGCAGGTGTGGTGGGCAGGGGTGGTGGGCAGGGGTGGTGGGCAGGGGTGATGGGCAGGGGGTGGTGGGCAGGGGTGGTGGGCAGGGGTGGTGGGCAGGGGTGGTGGGCAGGGGGTGGTGGGCAGGGGGTGGTGGGCAGGGGTGGTGGGCAGGGGGTGGTGGGCAGGTGTGGTGGGCAGGGGGTGGTGGGCAGGGGGTGGTGGGCACGGGTGGTGGGCAGGGGTGGTGGGCAGGGGTGGTGGGCAGGGGGTGGTGGGCAGGGGTGGTGGGCAGGGGTGGTGGGCAGGGGGTGGTGGGCAGGGGTGGTGGCAGGGGGTGGTGGGCAGGGGTGGTGGCAGGGGGTGGTGGGCAGGGGGTGGTGGGCAGGGGGTGGTGGGCAGGGGTGGTGGGCAGGGGTGGTGGGCAGGGGTGGTGGGCAGGGGTGATGGGCAGGGGGTGGTGGGCAGGGGGTGGTGGGCAGGGGTGGTGGGCAGGGGTGGTGGGCAGGTGTGGTGGGCAGGGGGTGGTGGGCAGGGGGTGGTGGTCAGGGGGTGGTGGGCAGGGGAGGTGGGCAGGGGATGGTAGGCAGGGGTGGTGGGCAGGGGGTGGTGGGCAAGGGGTGGTGGGCAGTGGGTGGTGGGCAGGGGGTGCTGGGCAGGGGTGGTGGGCAGGGGGTGGTGGGCAGGTGTGGTGGGCAGGGGGTGGTGGGCAGGGGTGGTGGGCAGGTGTGGTGGGCAGGGGAGGTGGGCAGGTGTGGTGGGCAGTGGTGGTGGGCAGGGGTGGTGGGCAGGGGTGGTGGGCAGGGGGTGGTGGGCAGGTGTGGTGGGCACGGGGTGGTGGGCAGGGGGTGGTGGGCAGTGGGTGGTAGGCAGTGGTGGTGGGCAGTGGTGGTGGGCAGGGGTGGTGGGCAGGGTGTGGTGGGCAGGGGGTGGTGGGCAGGGGTGGTGGGCAGGGGGTGGTGGGCAGGGGTGGTGGGCAGGGGGTGGTGGGCAGGGGTGGTGGGCAGGGGGTGCTGGGCAGGGGGTGCTGGGCAGGGGTGGTGGGCAGCGTCTGTACTCACCTAATTGTGCTTGCGGGGGTTGAGCTCTGGCTCTTTGGTCCCGCCTCTCAACTGTCAATTAACTGGTGTACTTATTCCTGAGCCTATTGGGCTCTATCATATCTACACTTGAAACTGTGTAGGGAGTCAGCCTCCACCACATCACTGCCTAATGCATTCCATCTGTTAACTACTCTGACCCTGAAAAAATTCTCTCCAATGTCTCTGTGGCTCATTTGGAGACTAAGTTTCCACCTGTGTCCCCTTGTTCGTGTTCCACCGGTGCTACAGAGGTTTGTCTTTGTCCACCCTCTCAATTCCCTTTAGAATTTTGTATGTGGTTATCATGTCTCCCCTTACTCCTCTGTTTTCTAGGGACGTGAGGTTCAGCTCCCTTAGCCTTTTCTCGTATCTCAAACTTCTCAGTTCTGGGACTAGTCTGTGTGTGGGGGGGGGGGATGTGCGTGTGTGTGTGTATTTACTAGTTGTGTCTGCAGATCGAGCTATTAGCTCTTGGACCTCGCCTTTCTAACCAAACTATTTCCTCATATTATGTCTACTTCATATAGTTCTCTCTAACACATGCACACGCGCGCGCGCGCACACGCACGCACACGCACGCACACACATACACACACACACACACACACACACACACACACACACACACACACACACACACACACACGCACACACACACATACACACACACACATGCACACACACACATACACACACACACACACACACACACACACACACACACGCACACACACACATACACACACACACACGCACGCACGCACGCACGCCCAGGAAGCAGCTGTCTAACTCCTCCCAAGTGCCTATTTACTGCAGGGTGAACAGAAAAATCAGAGTGAAAGAAACTCTGCCTATTTTTTTCCGCCTCCGCCGGGGATCGAACCCGGAACCATTGGATTTCCAATCCCGAGCGGTGAGCACTCAGCCGCCAGGCCCCTTGGGAGTGTAACACACAATACATTCTTGTATTAATTACTGTTGTGTATTTGTTTAAGTGAAGTGTTGAACTGTTATTATACATTTGAGTGTATTATTTTTATTTAATAATAATAATATTTAATAATTGCGTCGGAGACAGGCAGCCAGAGTATATATATATATATATATATATATATATATATATATATATATATATATATATATATATATATATATATATATATATATATATATATGTCGTACCTAATAGCCAGAACGCACTTCTTAGCCTACTATGCAAGGCCTGATTTGCCTAATAAGCCAAGTTTTCCTGAATTAATATATTTTCTCTAATTTTTTTCTTATGAAATGATAAAGCTACCCATTTCATTATGTATGAGGTCAATTTTTTTTTATTGGAGTTAAAATTAACGTAGATATATGACCAAACCTAACCAACCCTACCTAACCTAACCTAACCTATCTTTATAGGTTAGGTTAGGTTTGGTAGCCGAAAAAGTTAGGTTAGGTTAGGTTAGGTAGGTTAGGTAGTCGAAAAAACATTAATTCATGAAAACTTGGCTTATTAGGCAAATCGGGCCTTGATTAATAGGCTGAGAAGTGCGTTCTGGCTATTAGGTACGACATATATATATATATATATATATATATATATATATATATATATATATATATATATATATATATATATATATATATGTCGTACCTAGTAGCCAGAACGCACTTGTCAGCCTATTATGCAAGGCCAAATTTGCCTAATAAGCCAAGTTTTCCTGAATTAATATATTTTCTCTATTTTTTTTCTTATGAAAAGATAAAGCTACCCGTTTCATTATGTATGAGGTCAATTTTTTTTTATTTTAGTTAAAATTGACGTAGATATATGACCGAACCTAACCAACCCTACCTAACCTAACCTAATCTATCTTTATAGGTTAGGTTAGGTTAGGTAGCCGAAAAAGTTAGGTTAGGTTAGGTTAGGTAGGTTAGGTCGTCGAAAAACAATTAATTCATGAAAACTTGGCTTATTAGGCAAATTTGGCCTTGCATAGTAGGCTGAGAAGTGCGTTCTGGCTACTAGGTACGACATATATATATATATATATATATATATATATATATATATATATATATATATATATATATATATATATATATATATATATATATATATATGTATGTTAGGGTTAGATGGAACTTAAGCAGCGTGGAGCCACTTTATAGGACCACCGAGGATTAGAGAGGCGGGGTCCAAGAGCTTGATCTAGCAGGCACATATAGTCACTACTACTGTGTGGTCTTTTCCAAGTAATTTTACTATTCAGGGGAATTATCCACAATGGGACGCATCGCAGATCTAACAAAAAAAAAGAAATATGAATGCATAAATGAATTCATTATTTATACATTTTTATAAACATGATTTGACAGTTTATTTCCTTTATCAACTGCAATGTTTCCATCTAACATGTTTTGTTTTTTATATAAGATTGTCTCCCTCACTGTTATAGTTTATCCTTTATTCTTTAGTTTTCTATAGTTTATCCTTTATTCTTTAGTTTTCTATAGTTTATCCTTTATTCTTTAGTTTTCTATAGTTTATCCTTTATTCTTTAGTTTTCTATAGTTTATCCTTTATTCTTTAGTTTTCTATAGTTTATCCTTTATTCTTTAGTTTTCTATAGTTTATCCTTTATTCTTTAGTTTTCTATAGTTTATCCTTTATTCTTTGGTTTTCTATAGTTTATCCTTTATTATTTATATTTATGTTTATATTTGTTTATATTTATTGAAACATTTGCAAGAAAATGCAGTAATTTTATTACTGGAAACTTTTGTAACTCGCTCGTGAAATAGCAGATTAGATGTGTGATTTTGTTAGGTTAAAATCAGGTTGTTTGATGGTTGTTGTTTGTTCTGCAGGTATGTAATTGTCCAGCCCAGGTGTTGTGACCCCCAGGTGTTGTGACCCCCAGGTGTTGTGTCCAGGATGTTGTGACCCCCAGGTGTTGTGATCCCCAGGTGTTGTGTCCAGGGTGTTGTGACCCCCAGGTGTTGTGTCTAGGGTGTTGTGACCCCCACGTGTTGTGACCCCCAGGTGTTGTGTCTAGGGTGTTGTGACCCCCAGGTGTTGTGTCCAGGGTGTTCTGACACCCCAGGTGTTGTGACCCCCAGGTGTTGTGACCCCCAGGTGTTGTGTCCAGGATGTTGTGACCCCCAGGTGTTGTGATCCCCAGGTGTTGTGTCCAGGGTGTTGTGACCCCCAGGTGTTGTGTCTAGGGTGTTGTGACCCCCACGTGTTGTGACCCCCAGGTGTTGTGTCTAGGGTGTTGTGACCCCCAGGTGTTGTGTCCAGGGTGTTCTGACACCCCAGGTGTTGTGACCCCCAGGTGTTGTGACCCCCAGGTGTTGTGACCCCCAGGTGTTGTGTCTAGGGTGTTGTGACCCGCAGGTGTTGTGTCCAGGGTGTTGTGTCTAGGGTGTTGTGACCCCCAGGTGTTGTGACCCCCAGGTGTTGTGACCCCCAGGTGTTGTGACCCCCAGGTGTTGTGACCCGCAGGTGTTGTGTCCAGGGTGTTGTGTCTAGGGTGTTGTGACCCCCAGGTGTTGTGTCCAGGGTGTTGTGACCCCCAGGTGTTGTGTCCCCCAGGTGTTGTGTCTAGGGTGTTGTGTCCAGGGTGTTCTGACACCCCAGGTGTTGTGCCTAGGGTGTTGTGACCCCCAGGTGTTGTGTCCAGGGTGTTCTGACACCCCAGGTGTTGTGCCTAGGGTGTTGTGACCCCCAGGTGTTGTGTCCAGGGTGTTCTGACACCCCAGGTGTTGTGCCTAGGGTGTTGTGACCCCCAGGTGTTGTGTCCAGGGTGTTGTGACCCCCAGGTGTTGTGTCCAGGGTGTTCTGACACCCCAGGTGTTGTGTCCAGGGTGTTGTGACCCCCAGGTGTTGTGTCCAGGGTGTTCTGACACCCCAGGTGTTGTGCCTAGGGTGTTGTGACCCCCAGGTGTTGTGTCCAGGGTGTTCTGACACCCCAGGTGTTGTGCCTAGGGTGTTGTGACCCCCAGGTGTTGTGTCCAGGGTGTTGTGACCCCCAGGTGTTGTGTCAAGGGTGTTCTGACACCCCAGGTGTTGTGTCTAGGGTGTTGTGACCCCCAGGTGTTGTGTCCAGGGTGTTCTGACACCCCAGGTGTTGTGCCTAGGGTGTTGTGACCCCCAGGTGTTGTGTCCAGGGTGTTGTGTCTAGGGTGTTGTGTCTAGGGTGTTGTGACCCCCAGGTGTTGTGTCCAGGGTGTTGTGACCCCCAGGTGTTGTGTCCCCCAGGTGTTGTGTCTAGGGTGTTGTGTCCAGGGTGTTCTGACACCCCAGGTGTTGTGCCTAGGGTGTTGTGACCCCCAGGTGTTGTGTCCAGGGTGTTCTGACACCCCAGGTGTTGTGCCTAGGGTGTTGTGACCCCCAGGTGTTGTGACCCCCAGGTGTTGTGTCCAGGGTGTTGTGACCCCCAGGTGTTGTGTCCAGGGTGTTCTGACACCCCAGGTGTTGTGCCTAGGGTGTTGTGACCCCCAGGTGTTGTGTCCAGGGTGTTCTGACACCCCAGGTGTTGTGCCTAGGGTGTTGTGACCCCCAGGTGTTGTGTCCAGGGTGTTCTGACACCCCAGGTGTTGTGCCTAGGGTGTTGTGACCCCCAGGTGTTGTGTCCAGGGTGTTGTGACCCCCAGGTGTTGTGTCCAGGGTGTTCTGACACCCCAGGTGTTGTGTCTAGGGTGTTGTGACCCCCAGGTGTTGTGTCCAGGGTGTTCTGACACCCCAGGTGTTGTGCCTAGGGTGTTGTGACCCCCAGGTGTTGTGACCCCCAGGTGTTGTGTCTAGGGTGTTGTGACCCCCACGTGTTGTGACCCCCAGGTGTTGTGTCTAGGGTGTTGTGTCCAGGGTGTTCTGACCCCCAGGTGTTGTGTCCAGGGTGTTGTGACCCCCAGGTGTTGTGTCTAGGGTGTTGTGACCCCCAGGTGTTGTGTCTAGGGTGTTGTGACCCCCAGGTGTTGTGTCCAGGGTGTTGTGTCCAGGGTGTTGTGTCCAGGGTGTTGTGACCCCAGGTGTTGTGTCTAGGGTGTTGTGACCCCCAGGTGTTGTGTCTAGGGTGTTGTGACCCCCATGTGTTGTGTCCAGGGTGTTGTGTCCAGGGTGTTGTGTCCAGGGTGTTGTGACCCCCCAGGTGTTGTGTCCAGGGTGTTCTGACCCCCAGGTGTTGTGTCTCCCAGGTGTTGTGTCTAGGGTGTTGTGACCCCCAGGTGTTGTGTCCAGGGTGTTGTGACCCCCAGGTGTTGTGTCCAGGGTGTTCTGACACCCCAGGTGTTGTGTCCAGGGTGTTCTGACACCCCAGGTGTTGTGTCCAGGGTGTTCTGACCCCCAGGTGTTGTGTCCAGGGTGTTCTGACACCCCAGGTGTTGTGTCCAGGGTGTTGTGACCCCCAGGTGTTGTGTCCAGGGTGTTCTGACACCCCAGGTGTTGTGTCCAGGGTGTTCTGACACCCCAGGTGTTGTGTCTAGGGTGTTGTGACCCCCAGGTGTTGTGTCCAGGGTGTTGTGACCCCCAGGTGTTGTGTCCAGGGTGTTGTGACCCCCAGGTGTTGTGTCCAGGGTGTTGTGACCCCCAGGTGTTGTGTCCAGGGTGTTCTGACACCCCAGGTGTTGTGTCCAGGGTGTTCTGACACCCCAGGTGTTGTGTCCAGGGTGTTGTGACCCCCAGGTGTTGTGTCCAGGGTGTTCTGACACCCCAGGTGTTGTGTCCAGGGTGTTCTGACACCCCAGGTGTTGTGTCCAGGGTGTTCTGACACCCCAGGTGTTGTGTCCAGGGTGTTCTGGCCCCCAGGTGTTGTGTCCAGGGTGTTCTGACCCCCAGGTGTTGTGTCCAGGGTGTTGTGACCCCCAGGTGTTGTGTCCAGGGTGTTCTGACCCCCAGGTGTTGTGTCCAGGGTGTTCTGACACCCCAGGTGTTGTGTCCAGGGTGTTCTGACACCCCAGGTGTTGTGTCCAGGGTGTTCTGACACCCAGGTGTTGTGTCCAGGGTGTTCTGACCCCCAGGTGTTGTGTCCAGGGTGTTCTGACACCCCAGGTGTTGTGTCCAGGGTGTTCTGACACCCCAGGTGTTGTGTCCAGGGTGTTCTGACACCCAGGTGTTGTGTCCAGGGTGTTCTGACACCCAGGTGTTGTGTCCAGGGTGTTGTGACACCCCAGGTGTTGTGTCCAGGGTGTTCTGACACCCAGGTGTTGTGTCCAGGGTGTTCTGACACCCAGGTGTTGTGTCCAGGGTGTTGTGTCCAGGGTGTTCTGACCCCCAGGTGTTGTGTCCAGGGTGTTGTGACCCCCAGGTGTTGTGTCCAGGGTGTTGTGACCCCCAGGTGTTGTGTCCAGGGTGTTGTGACCCCCAAGTGTTGTGTCTAGGGTGTTCTGACCCCCAGGTGTTGTGTCCAGGGTGTTGTGACCCCCAGGTGTTGTGTCCAGGGTGTTGTGACCCCCAGGTGTTGTGTCCAGGGTGTTGTGACCCCCAGGTGTTGTGTCCAGGGTGTTGTGACCCCCAAGTGTTGTGTCCAGGGTGTTCTGACACCCCAGGTGTTGTGTCCAGGGTGTTCTGACACCCCAGGTGTTGTGTCCAGGGTGTTCTGACCCCCAGGTGTTGTGTCCAGGGTGTTCTGACCCCCAGGTGTTGTGTCCAGGGTGTTCTGACCCCCAGATGTTGTGTCCAGGGTGTTGTGACCCCCAGGTGTTGTGTCCAGGGTGTTCTGACACCCCAGGTGTTGTGTCCAGGGTGTTCTGACACCCCAGGTGTTGTGTCCAGGGTGTTCTGACCCCCAGGTGTTGTGTCCAGGGTGTTCTGACCCCCAGGTGTTGTGTCCAGGGTGTTCTGACACCCCAGGTGTTGTGTCCAGGGTGTTCTGACCCCCAGGTGTTGTGTCCAGGGTGTTCTGACCCCCAGGTGTTGTGTCCAGGGTGTTCTGACACCCCAGGTGTTGTGTCCAGGGTGTTCTGACACCCCAGGTGTTGTGTCCAGGGTGTTCTGACCCCCAGGTGTTGTGTCCAGGGTGTTCTGACCCCCAGGTGTTGTGTCCAGGGTGTTCTGACACCCCAGGTGTTGTGTCTAGGGTGTTGTGACCCCCAGGTGTTGTGTCCAGGGTGTTCTGACACCCCAGGTGTTGTGTCCAGGGTGTTCTGACCTCCAGGTGTTGTGTCCAGGGTGTTGACGTCATCACCAGCTGACACAAGTTACGCTGTGGATGCTAGAGTTTAACTCCAGTAAGTGTAAGGTAATGAAGGTGGGTGCTGGCGTCAAACACCGAGGGCCATATGGGAGAGAGAGCCAACCTAGAGACTGAAAAAAATGTTAATGGGTTGATATCGCAGCGAAGCTGTCAGCCGACGCCCACATCAAATAGATATCAGCTGCATATGAATACACTCATTTAGAGCCTCGTGTGTCACGTGTACCAGCACCGAAAGGGATGAGTTATGAGGAAGAGCAAATGAATCAAACCTCACGTCATTGGAATACAAAATGTTTTGGGGGAAGACATGATTACAGCATAGAAAATTTTCAAATCAGGACACACGAATAAATTTATCAATGAAATTAGAAATAGTCATATACTAAGCAGTGTGATTAGCGGAGGAACAAGGGGCCACCGGTGGCACCTGACAACCCAGAAGAGCCACACAGACATTTGAAAGAATTTGCTCAGTGTTAAAGTAGTTAACAAATGGAAGGCACTAAGCAGTGATAGGGTGGAGGCGGCACTATACACATCCTGAAATGTGCATTGAAAAGGCTCAGTAGACTTGGGAACCTGGGGGCCAGATTCACGAAGCAGTTACGCAAGTATTTACGAACGGGTACATCTTTTCTCAATCTCTCACGGCTTTGGTTACATTTATTAAACAGTTTACAAGCATGAAACTTACTAATCAACTGTTGTTATTGTTATAAACAGCCTCCTGGTGCTTCGGAGCTCATTAACTGTTTAATAAGTGTAAACAAAGCCGCCAAAGATTGAGAAAACATGTATAGGTTCGTAAGTGCTTGCGTAACTGCTTCGTGAATATGGCCCCTGTACACCAGTCTACCCATCATCAGACCAAGTCCATTCCATCCAGCGGTCGATCCCAAAGATGCATTCATCAATTTTAACATGCAGTTCATTCAAAATAGTAATTTTCTCAAATGTAAATTAATATTATTTGATATTTGTATATTTTACATATTTAGGCACTGGTTAGGTTAGGTGTTTAGGTTCTGTTGGCGATTATTTGCATTTGTTGTACGTGGGTGAAGCATTTACAGCGTTGTGGTTCGAACAAAAGTCGTCAGTGAAGCACTTGTTCCGGAAGTGTTCGGAAGTCATCAGTTGAGTCGTGTGTAAACCGTTTTTCAGTCATAAACAGCTGGGGTTTGGCGGGTGGATGGAATGGACTTCGACCCTTTGTTTACGAGGACGGGCTGCAACAGTTAATTGAAAGTTGTGAGGCGGGACCAAAGAGCTGAAGCTCGCCCTCAACGTTAGCACAATTATGCGTGTATAATTAGGCAATTACATTCTGGACTGACGAGCAGCTTAAGAACAGACACTTGCGTCACGCAGCTTAACAGACATCTGCGTCACGCAGCTTAAGAACAGACACCTGCGTCACGCAGCTTAAGAACAGACACCTGCGTCACGCAGCTTAAGAACAGACACCTGCGTCACGCAGCTTAAGAACAGACACCTGCGTCACGCAGCTTAAGAACAGACACCTGCGTCACGCAGCTTAAGAACAGACACCTGCGTCACGCAGCTTAAGAACAGACACCTGCGTCACGCAGCTTAAGAACAGACACCTGCGTCACGCAGCTTAAGAACAGACACCTGCGTCACGCAGCTTAAGAACAGACACTTGCGTCACGCAGCTTAAGAACAGACACTTGCGTCACGCAGCTTAAGAACAGACACCTGCGTCACGCAGCCTAATAACAGACACCAACGTCACGCAGCTTAAGAACAGACCCCTGCGTCACAGACCATTGAGACACTAACCCACAAGTCGCCGCCACAGGAGCAAGACACAGGTTCGTCTTGAGGCCGTGATGAGTGGTGGAGGAGGGACAGGTGGTGTGGCTCAGGTGTGTAGGGGGAGGGAGGGCCCAGGTGTGTAGGGGAGGGGGCTCAGGTGTGTGAGAGGGGGGTTAGGGGGTCCCAGCCTCACACATGCCTTTGATCAGCAGCCAATTTTGCTGATCCTGCTGCGTGGTGCGGCTGCCTCGGCCTGCTGCCCTCATGCCAGCCTGCCCTGCTGCCCTCCTGCCCGCCTGCCCTGCTGCCCTCCTGCCCTGCTGCCAGCCTGCCAGCCTGCCCTGCTGGCCCTGCTGCCAGCCTGCCCTGCTGCCAGAGTGCCCTGCTGCCAGCCTACCCTGCTGCCAACCTGCCCTGCTGCCAGCCTGCCCTGCTGCCCTGCTGCCAGCCTGCCCTGCTGCCCTGCTGCCAGCCTGCCCTGCTGCCCTGCTGCCAGCCTGCCCTGCTGCCAGCCTGCCAGTCTGCTAGCTTGTCAGCCTGCCCTGCTGCCAGCCTGCCCTGCTGGCCCTGCTGCCAGCCTGCCCTGCTGCCAGAGTACCCTGCTGCCAGCCTGCTCTGCTGCCAACCTGCCCTGCTGCCAGCCTGCCCTGCTGCCAGCCTGCCAGCCTGCCCTGCTGGCCTGCCTGCCAGCCTGCCCTGCCTGCCTGCTGGCCTGCCTGCCTGCCTGCCTGCCTGCCTGCCAGCCTGCCCTGCTGGCCTGCCTGCCAGCCTGCCCTGCCTGCCTGCTGGCCTGCCCTGCTGCCAGCCTGCCAGCCTGCCAGCCTGCCCTGCTGGCCCTGCTGCCAGCCTGCCCTGCTGCCAGCCTGCCCTGCTGCCAGCCTGCCAGCCTGCCAGACTGTCAGCCTGCCCTGCTGGCCCTGCTGCCAGCCTGCCCTGCTGGCCCTGCTGCCAGCCTGCCCTGCTGCCAGAGTACCCTGCTGCCAGCCTGCTCTGCTGCCAACCTGCCCTGCTGCCAGCCTGCCAGCCTGCCCTGCTGGCCCTGCTGCCAGCCTGCCAGCCTGCCCTGCTGGACCTGCTGCCAGCCTGCCCTGCTGCCAGAGTGCCCTGCTGCCAGCCTGCTCTGCTGCCAACCTGCCCTGCTGCCAGCCTGCCCTGCTGCCAGCCTGCCCTGCTGCCAGCCTGCCCTGCGGCCAGCCTGCCTTGCTGCCCTGCTGCCAGCCTGCCTTGCTGCCCTGCTGCCAGCCTGCCAGACTGTCAGCCTGCCCTGCTGGCCCTGCTGCCAGCCTGCCCTGCTGCCAGCCTGCCCTGCTGCCCTGCTGCCAGCCTGCCCTGCTGCCAGCCTGCCCTGCTGCCAGCCTGCCCTGCTGCCAGCCTGCCCTGCTGGCCCTGCTGCCAGCCTGCCCTGCTGGCCCTGCTGCCAGCCTGCCCTGCTGCCAGAGTACCCTGCTGCCAGCCTGCTCTGCTGCCAACCTGCCCTGCTGCCAGCCTGCCAGCCTGCCCTGCTGGCCCTGCTGCCAGCCTGCCCTGCTGCCAGAGTGCCCTGCTGCCAGCCTGCCAGCCTGCCCTGCTGGACCTGCTGCCAGCCTGCCCTGCTGGACCTGCTGCCAGCCTGCCCTGCTGCCAGAGTGCCCTGCTGCCAGCCTGCTCTGCTGCCAACCTGCCCTGCTGCCAGCCTGCCCTGCTGCCAGCCTGCCCTGCTGCCAGAGTGCCCTGCTGCCAGCCTGCTCTGCTGCCAACCTGCCCTGCTGCCAGCCTGCCCTGCTGCCAGCCTGCCCTGCTGCCAGCCTGCCCTGCTGCCAGCCTGCCCTGCTGCCCTGCTGTCAGCCTGCCCTGCTGCCAGCCTGCCAGCCTGCCCTGCTGGCCCTGCTGCCAGCCTGCCCTGCTGCCAGAGTGCCCTGCTGCCAGCCTGCCAGCCTGCTCTGCTGCCAACCTGCCCTGCTGCCAGCCTGCTCTGCTGCCAACCTGCCCTGCTGCCAGCCTGCCCTGCTGCCAGAGTGCCCTGCTGCCAGCCTGCCAGCCTGCTCTGCTGCCAACCTGCCCTGCTGCCAGCCTGCTCTGCTGCCAACCTGCCCTGCTGCCAGCCTGCCCTGCTGCCAGCCTGCCTTGCTGCCCTGCTGCCAGCCTGCCCTACTGACTGATTATATAATATAATTATCAAGGTGAAAGCGACAAGCCATTACGACTATATAGCACTGGGAAGGGGTCAGGATAAGGATTTGGGATCGGACGGGGGGAAGGAATGGTGCCCAACCACTCGTGGACGGTCGGGGATTGAACGCCGACCTGCATGAAGTGAGACTGTCGCTCTACCGTCCAGCCCAAGTGGTTGGGTGATTAATCATATAGTTTATGCTGACTTGAAGACAGCTGAGGTCATTGTGCGTCATTTTCGACGTAATTTGAAGGTGGAGGGGGAGTGCCCTTAGGTCATCGGGGGGTCGAACCCTGACCCGCAGCAAGCGAGGCTGCCACCGTACCAAACAGTCCAAGTATTTGATTACTTCCACTCGTCTGGGCGTGTGGGTGGAGGGCTGTCTGAAGCAGGCATCCACATATAATTTTTTTATGACGCAATACGCAAATTGCGTCATAAAAAACGCAATTTGCATTACTCACTATGCTTTCCTATTTTATAATTGTGTATATGCAGTGCTCGGTAGCATAGTGGTATACGTCCTAGACTCACAATTGACGATTTAAGAGATCCTGGGTAGGACAGACACGATTGGGCATGTTTGCTTTTACATGATACTTTCGTTCACCTAGAAACCCTATATAGACACCTTGAAGTTAAACAACCATTACAGGTCGTATCCTGGGAAAGGTCAAAGGTAGTTGACCTGGGGGGGGCACGATAAACCTAACTGGCATCCTGTCCCCGACTATGGGAAGCCCTAAGGTCAACCATACCCAACCATACCCCACTCAAGTACCTAATTAGGCTACCAAACCCTCTCAAGCCAACTTATTTAGGCCACAATTCCCCCATGCAATACATTAATGGGTAGAAGTTGCCTAAGCTGTTCTGTCCTTCTGGGATGAATATCATCTCAATAAGCTTCAACTTAAATTGGTTTAAATACACTGATTTGGGTTCTCCACGGGTGTAATAGGACCCAATTTATGTTCCCTTGGTTAAACTCATTCAAATCTATTCTCTGCGCCTGGGTACAGAATATAAATATTGTTCTTTAAGAATATCCCTAAAATATGGGACTAAGAATGTTAAAGGGCAGACCGAGCAAGACCAAAACACTTAAAGTACATTTTTCATAGTGTTCTTACATTTATAGTTAAGTTTACCAAGGTTTACAGTGAACCAATTACGTGAGTGTGAAGGAGTGAGAACCAGAGCTGAGGTGACGGTAGATGGTTCTCCCCCTGAGAATGTCTTAGAGAACCAGAGCTGAGGTGACGCTGTAATGGGGCAGGGGAGGGGGAATAGCTCTCTCTTATCCATTATTCTGCCCCTAGTTAGCTATTCTAGAATTCCCCCAGAGTTTCAACTGCAACCTCTCTATTTCAACACCTTGTAACCTAGGCATTTGATTACCTAGGTGTCACGACCACAAATTGAAATTGAAATAAGTTTACTGAGGTAAAATACACACAAAGGGATGAGGTAGTTCAAGCTATTCTCACCCCGTTCAGGACATCGTGTTAATACATACATAGACACACATCACAAATAACAAGGCACTGTAACTTGATCGGGACTCTACAGTACTTTAGAACATTTCACTGCAACGAACGTATACGAGAAACGAAAGGAAAGAAATGAATAATGAAGTAATTAGTGAGGGTTTGGGGTGAGGGATTTAGAGAGGAGGGAGGAGTAGGTGGGAGGAGTAAGGAGCGTTGTAAAAAGGTGAAAGGGCAAGTGGGAGAGAGGCGGAGGGAGAGGAGAGGGAGTAGGAAGTGAGTAGGAGAGGTAGAGGTAGAAGGGTAGATAGAAGTAGAAAATGCTGCCACCATCCATTCTAGTCAGTACATACAAGACAAGGAATGGAACTTGTCTGTATCACAAAATTCTCCAAGGAGTTCATGTATCAACTCTAAACATGTTTATTTATTTATAATGATTAGTACTCATTAAAATCCTCAAACCAGTAGCCGCAGAGGCGCTCTCGCCTCTACTCACAAAGCTCTAGGGAACAAAGTTAAAGACAATTTAAACAATAAATTCATCAATTACATTTTACATGATAAATATCATCATTTAAGCAATTCAACTTAATCTTCAAGATTAATATACAAAGTGAGTCATTACACAAGAATTTGAGAACCCTATGACTGTCTGTCAAGATAATCACACAACACTAGTAAACAGGACTAAGTCCCCTTCACGTTCAACTCACCGAGGACTGTCTAAGTTGAATACAGAGGAGGAGGAGGGAATGGTCTCGGCTTGACAAGCAGAGTCACCCTCCATCCGGCCGACAGCCTATCTCGGCTGCTGTCTTCTGCTCTGATCAGCTGTGCTGTCTCTCTCCTCGAATCTACAGTTCCTTGGGTATTTATTGGGAACCCTAGTAGCAATCTCCGCCCACAAGTAGATAGCCCCAGGCCCTCTACCAAGCCCCGCCCACAAGTAGATAGCCCCAGGCCCTCTACCAAGCCCCGCCCACAAGTAGATAGCCCCAGGCCCTCTACCAAGCCCCGCCCACAAGTAGATAGCCCCAGGCCCTCTACCAAGCCACACCTTACGGCGGCTTCTTTGAAGGACATGCCCGGCTATCAGGCTACAATTATCAGATTAGCAGATGCCAGGTCAGATCACACGACCTGACCATGGGTCAGTTTGTCGTCATTAACGCCTCTAGGTGTGACTTTCTTAATTACTAGAGGCCGACAGACTGTCGCCTCCCAGAATCTTGTCTGACTGACTCATGTACTCTATGTATATATTAAATACAAAACACTTTTACGGTGTTACAACGCTGGCGGTTCTCCCTTGAGAATGTCTAAGAAAACCACACAGTCGTTATCTTGACATGATTTCGGGGCTTTAGTGCCCCGCGGCCCGGTCCTCGACCAGGCCTCCACCAGGCCTACACCCCCAGGAAGCAGCCCGTGACAGCTGACTAACACCCAGGTACCTATTTACTGCTAGGTAACAGGGGCATAGGGTGAAAGAAACTCTGCTCATTGTTTCTCGCCGGCGCCCGGGATCGAACCCGGGACCACAGGATCACAAGTCCAGTGTGCTGTCCGCTCGGCCGACCGTCGTCGCGCAAGTGGTGTCAACACCTGGCAACATTACCTGATAAATTGACAACACTGAGAGGGCAGGAATGGGCCGGCGGCCCAATTAGGTACGACACCAAAATATTCTAATTAGAACCTCTCAGCTATAACTCATTGTAAGAGATCGAATATGTTAACGTTTCCTCGAATGTAGTCCCAACCACTTGGGGTGGACGGTAGGACGACAGACGCACGTCATGCAGGTCGGCGTTCAATCCCCGACCGTCCAAGTGGTTGGGCACCATTCCTTGCACTCCGTCTCATCCCATATCCCTATCCTGATCCCTTCCCAGTGCTATATAGTCGTAATGGCTTGACGCTTTCCCCTTGATAGTTCCCTCGCTTTCTCCTCGAACATAGAGGGTCTTCGTGGGGGTCACCCCCTCCCCATCCGGCCCGTTGGCGTCGTGAGGGGGCTTCGTGGACGGCCGCCGGAGTGTGATGCTCCGTGGGACAGTCCTCTGTCCTTTTCTGGCCTTGCACTCCTGCTGCTGTCTTCTCTAATTGTGCCGGATCGCTTTTCCTTTTCCTTATGTTTCGTTTTTCTCCCCCCTCTTCTCCTATCTGCTTGTCGTTTCCTGCTGACCTTTTGCTTGTTTTGGATTATTTCTTTGGACTTCTTCTATTTTGATGCCCGGGTGCTTGAGGAGGCATACTCTTGCACCGGTAGAACTGTAGTACCCAACGTCTCGAGCGAGGGGAACCTTTTATTGTCAATCCCCCTTTCGTCGCTGAACTCGATCTCGACGGACTGACGGTTCTTAAGGTGGCGTTTGTGGGGCGTATACTCATGACGCACCCCTTGGGGGCCCCGGCATGATCGGCGATAGCTTCCTGTTGGGTGTCCTGCCTCTAATTGTGGCTCCATGGTGGGTATGGGGGCACATTCGTAGATGAATTTCTTTCTTCGTTTCTATGTCGTTGAATATTTCCGTTGTACCCTCTCAGGCTCGTGGGGTGTGCAACTAAGCCCCCGAGTCGGCCTGTATTGGAAGACCAGGCTCTGTAGCTCCCGCTGCGTTGGGCCCCGACATTGCTCCTCCTTTGACCGTCCTGACTTCTTCCCCCAGCTCCCCTCCCTCCTCTGTGGTTGGGTCGAGCCTCCAGCCCCCGGTGGTGACCACTTCGTCCCCTGGTGCGGCTAAGTCTCTCGTTGTGACTACTGCGCCTTTTGACCCCTCTCTCTCTAGGGTTCTCAACGCCGTTCGCGCCCCAGCCGCACTCGCTCGATTCCTTCCCGTGCTGATGCGTATCAGGCCTTGTTTGGTCCTGCTTCATGGGCCAAATACTTTGATCTCCTCCCTCTTGATTCTGCGCCTCCTGACGATTTCTCCCTCCATCGGCATCTTGTAGATTCCGTGGATGCGTCTGTTACTTTCAACCCCACTCATCTCGGTACACGTGTCGTTGCTGCTCCTTCTCAGGATGCAGCTTCCCGCTTGGCTGCCTTGTCTTGCCTTGGCGAGATCCCTGTTCGGGTCTCCAAGAACGTTCAGATGAATGCCTGTGTTGGCACTATTCTCCTCCCACCCCATGTTGCAACCGGTGTTCGGAATCTGCAGGATTGCCACGATGATATTCGGCATATCCTTGATGCCCAAGGCCATTCTGTCCTCCAGGTTGACTCGTTTACTCGTCCCCCTCGTGGTCGTCGCCGTCAACCCCTTCGCGTTGTGAAGATCACCTTTGATGGTAGGACCCTTCCATCCTCTGTCATTCTTGCTGGTGCTAGGTGCTCTGTCCTGGAGTATATTCCTTCTCCTCGACTTTGTAACAAGTGCTGGAGGTTTGGGCATGGTGCCCTCCACTGCTCTGGGACTGTCTCTCTCTGTCCTTTGTGTGGGGGTGAAGGTCACTCTAAGTCGGAGTGCACTTCTCCCCAAGCTCGCTGCCTCAACTGCGGTGAGGCCCATCCTACCTTCTCCCTTGCCTGTATCCATTACAAGCTTGAGGCGGCCGTCCTCAACCTGAAGCACCGGGAGCGTTTATCTTTTCCTGAGGCGAGGCGCCAGGTTCGCCGGCTCCCGCTTTATACTAACATCTCTTATGCTCGCGTGTTGCGCTCTTCCTCTCCTCGTCCTTCCCTCCTTCCTCAGACTCACAACCGTTTCTGGGCCTTGGACCCTGATATGCCCACTGCCCCCTCCTCTGTCCCTTTGTGTTCTGTCCCGAGGGGTCCCCTTCCTGGTCCTCTGTCTGGGGTTCCCCTTCTTTCTACCCGGTCTGTCATGTCTCCTGTGTCTTCTTCCTCGTCCCCCTCCGATCCTCCTTCCCATCCTCTTCCTCCATCTATCGGCTCTCCCCGCCGCCTGTCGGTGCAGGCGGATGGCCATCGCTCTCCTAACGGCCGTCGTGTGTGCTCTCGTTCAGCTTCTCCTGTTGAGACGCTGGAATCCGTTGCCCGGTACGTAGTTGCCGGGACACCAGTCTCTTTCAGTCAGAAGCGTAAGCCTGGCTCCTGTCCTTCCTCCTCCCCGGCGGGTAAGAAGGCTTCGCTTTCTTCCTCAGCTCCTACTTCTGGCTCTGTTGGTCCTTCCCCTCCCGTTTCAGTGATTGCGCCCCCTGTTCCTGCTATGGAGGTTTCTTTGGCTCCTGCTTCCCTTTCGGTTGCTGCTCTTGCTGAGATGCGCTCCCCTCCTTCTACTCCCCCTCTTCCTGCTGCTGTCCTTGACTGCTCCTCTCCGTTGTCTCCTCCTCTTCCTCCTCCTCCTCCTCCTCCAGACCCCGCCCACCCACCTCTGATCTGTTCTCCCGTTTCCTTCCCTCCGTCTTTGCTCAGTTTACCCATGCCCCCTAACCCTGACTTTGCTGACCCTGATCCCGACCCTGATATTCTTTAACGTGCTCTGTTGCTCTTTCGCCTTTGTTTCTTCCTTGTTCTCTGTTTTTGTCCTTTCTCTTCTCGTCGTTGTCCATTCTTCAATGGAACGTTCGAGGTTATTACGCCAATTTCCTCGAACTCCAACTTCTGATTTCGCGGTTTTCGCCCCTTTGTGTCTGTCTCCAGGAGCCGATGCTTGGTGCTCGTCCTGGTCGTTTTCGTGGCTATTCCTTTCTCTCCCCCCCCCCCAGCCGTTGCTGGGGCTTCTAATTCTTCTGCTCTCTTGATTCGTGCTGATGTTCCCTTTGTTCCTTTACTTTTTCCTTCGCCTCTCCATTGTTCTGCTGCTCGTATCTTTGTGGGGAAATGGTACACAGTTTGTTCCATTTATCTCCCCCCGAGTGTCCCGCTTTCTCTTCCTGATTTGAAACACCTCCTAGACTCCTTGCCGGAGCCTGTGCTCCTGCTGGGTGACTTCAATTGTTGTCATTCTCTTTAGGGTGACGTTCTGACGAATACCCGGGGTCGCCTTCTTGAGCCGTTTCTCCTCTCTTCTTCCCTGTCTCTTCTGAATTCTGGTGAGCCCACTCATTTGGACTCTCGGACTCGCACCCTTTCTTGTCTTGATCTTTCTCTCTGCTCTTCTTCTCTTTACTTAGATTTCACGTGGCAGGTTCTTGATGACCTCCATGGAAGTGATCATTTCCCCATCCTTGTTTCCTTTTTCTCTTTTCGCCCTTCCCTCTCTTTCCCTAGGTAGCAGTTTGCTAAGGTGGACTGGACCCTATTTACCCTCAGTGCTGCTCTCTCTGACCTCTTCCCTCTGCCTCTCTCTCACGCTCTCCTACTTTTTCATGACACTGTTTTTGTCATGAGGGCAGCGTCTTCAA
The DNA here is from genome assembly GCF_040958095.1 of Procambarus clarkii. Taxonomy (NCBI): domain Eukaryota; kingdom Metazoa; phylum Arthropoda; class Malacostraca; order Decapoda; family Cambaridae; genus Procambarus; species Procambarus clarkii. Next base: position 47,594,660 of record NC_091169.1, on the reverse strand, counting down.
CGCTGCCCTCCACTCTATTCCTCGCTCTTCCTCTCGGGGTCCACGGAAGTGCGTTCCCTGGTGGAATGCGGACTGTGCTCGGGCTGTCCGCTGTAAGCGTGCAGCCCGAGCACACGCTCGGGCTGCACGCTTCGGTCTCCGAATCGGTCGTCCGCCGTAGGCAGACGACCGATTCTTTTCTTTTCTTTCGGAAAGCGAGTGCGGTGGCCCGTAGGGCCATCTGTACGGCTAAACGTGAATGTTGGGCATCTTATGTCTCAACAATTACGTCCGAAACTCCTCTGGCCCAGATCTGGAAGCGTATCCGCAAGATAGCGGGTAAGTTCGTTCCCGATGTTTCACTGGTCCTTCACCTCCATGAAACTCTTGTGGCGGACCCGTTGCAGGTCGCTTCCGTACTGGGTTCCCACTTTTCTTCTGTTAGCTCTGGTCTTCATCTTCCCCAATCTTTTCTTCTTCGTAAACCTGTCCTTGAGTCTCGTCCTTTAGATTTCTGCACTTGTCTTCAGCTTCCCTATAATGATCCCTTCTCTCTCTCTGAACTTCGTTCTGCCCTGGCCCTCTGCGGTTCTACGGCGGCGGGCTCCGATGGTATTCATTATGAGATGCTTCGCCATCTCCCTCCGTGCACGTCTCAGTATTTACTGAGTCTGTATAATCGGATCTGGGAGTCGTCGTCAGTCCCTGAGGACTGGCTCGATGCCGTTGTCCTCCCTGTTCGCAAACCGGGGTCTCTGGGTACTTCCCCTAAGGACTTTCGCCCTATTGCTCTCACAAGTTGTGTCTGCAAACTCTTTAAACGTATGGTTAACGTTCGTCTGATGTGGTTCCTGGAACACCATCACCTCCTCTCCCCTTCTCAATTTGGTTTCCGCAAATGCCGCAGCACGACAGATGTCCTGGTGAACTTGGAGGTCTATATTCGTACTGCTTTTGCTGCGAAGACCTCCGTTGTTGCCGTCCTTTTTGACCTGGAAAAGGCTTACGACACCACTTGGCGATATCATATTCTATGATATCATATTCTATGATTCTTCATTCTTTTGGCCTTCGTGGTCATCTCCCTCTCTTTCTCCGCAGCTTCCTCTCCCGTCGTTCCTTTCGGCTGCGCATTGGTACCGCTCTCTCTGCCTCTTTTCAGCAATACGAAGGTGTGCCCCAGGGTAGTGTTCTGTGCACTACTCTTTTTCTGGTTGCCCTCAATGGTCTTCTTTCCTCTCTTCCTTCTGGTGTCTTCTCCGCTCTCTATGTCGATGATCTTACCCTTTGCTCTCAGGGTGATGATTCGCCTCTCCTTCAGCGCCGGCTTCAACTTGCAATTGATGCCGTGTCGTCTTGGGCCACCGATCATGGCTTCAAGTTCTCTACTTCTAAGACTTGTGCCATGTCTTTCACGCGGAAAGGGTCGTTCTTCGTCCCTCTTTGTCACTTTATGGTCATCCCCTTGAGTACAAAGATTCTGCGAAGCTTTTGGGGTTATTCCTTGACACTCGTTTGTCTTGGTCTCCCCATATCTCTTACCTCCGTGTTGAGTGCTCTAAGGCCCTTACCCGCCTTCGGGTCTTGTCCAATACTTCTTGGGGGGCAGATAGGCGCACTCTCCTTGCTTTACATTCCTCTCTTGTCCTGTCTAAGCTCGATTATGGTTGCCCTGCTTACTCGTCTGCTTCTCCTTCTACTCTTCGCCGTCTTGATGCTTTGCACCATACTGGGTTGCGCCTCAGTTCTGGTACCTTTCGTTCGACTCCCGTTCTTAGCTTGTATGTTGACACTGGCTTCCTGTCTCTCCAGGACCGCCGTGATCGCTACTGTCTTTGCTATCTTGCGCGGTCCTTACAACATCCTTCCTCTCGCCTCTGTCATGCTTTAACTTTTACCCCTCCTGCGGTTCCTGTTCCTCTTCACCACCTCCCTCTTTCTGTCCGGTTATCTCGCCTCCAGGATTCTCTTTCCGTTCGTATTTCTAATATTTCTCCTCGTGTTGTTCCTTCTTTGCCCCCATGGAGAGTCCCTCTTCCGCGGTTTTGTACTTCCTTGACCCGTATCACTAAAGCTTTTACCCCTCCTACGGTTCTCAAACGCCTTTTCCTTGAGCACTTTTCTTCTCACTCCTGCTCCGTTTCTGTCTTCACTGATGGGTCTAAGTCTGCGGACGGTGTTGGCTACTCTGTTGTTTTTCCTGATCGCACTTATATGTGTCGCTTACCTCCGGAGACTAGCATCTTTACAGCGGAACTTTATGCTATTCTCTATGCTCTTCGTCTCCTGCTTTCTCGTTGTCAGTCTTCCTTTGTAGTTGTTGTTGACTCTCGTAGTGCCCTCATGGCTCTTGGGTCCTTTAATCCGGTTCATCCAGTTGTTGTCGAGATCCAGCATTGGCTGTTTCTTGTTCACAGTAAATTTAAGTCGGTTGAGTTTTGTTGGGTTCCCAGCCATATTGGTGTGTCTTTAAATGAGCGTGCGGAGGCTGCCGCCAAGGACGCTGTCCGCTCTTGTCCCATCTCTCGTAAAGGCATTCCGTATTCCGACTTTTACCCGGTTATCCATTCCTCCGTCCTTACCCGTTGGCAGGCTTCTTGGTTGTCTGTTACTGGTAACAAGCTACGTACTCTTAAATATTGTGTTTCCTCGTGGCCGTCCTCCTTCCACTGTAACCGGCGGTGGGAAACAGCTCTGGCGAGGTTGCGTATTGGCCATACTCGCTTAACCCATGGTCACTTGATGGAGCGCCGCCCTGCTCCTTATTGTCCTAGTTGCATTGTCCCTCTTTCGGTCGTGCATGTCCTTCTTGAATGTCCTGACTTCCAGGACGAGCGTGTGTCTTGCTTTCCGACCGCCCCTCACGGTCACCTGTCCCTCAATAGAATTCTTGGTGACTCGGATACTTTTGATATCGTTCGTCTTATGCGTTTTTGTTCTCGTATTGGCATCCTTGGTGATATTTAGCGCCCTCTGATTATTTTGGGCATTTGATGGTGCTACATAGCCTTCCCGGTTTGGTGCCTTCTTTTGATAATTACTTACTTACTTCGTGGGGGTCAGAATTCAGTGTTAGGTAATATACACTACTGTATTATCAGCCCGTGCTCTAGCCAGGACCAATAAAGCTGCGGCTGTCCGCAGGTTAGGTGTTTAGGTTCTTTTGTCGATTATTTGTATTTACAGTACGTGGGTGAAGCATTTACAACCCGTCCTGACACAGCCCGTCCTCCAAACAAAGACCCAAAAGTGAATCTATCCACCCGCCAAACCCCCAACTGTTTATGAATGAAAAACGGTTTACACACGACTCACAACTGCTGACGTTCGAACATATCCGGAACAAGTGCTTCACTGACGAATTTTGTTCGAATCACAATGCTATAAATGCTTCACCCACGTACTACAAATACAAATAATCGCCAACAGAACCTAAACACCTAACCTAACCAGTGCCTAAATATGCACAGTTTGCTAATATTTAACAATATTAATTTACATTTGAGAACATTCTTATTTTAAATGAACATGATGTTAAAATTGATGAATGCGTCTGTGGGGGTCGACCGCTGGATAGAATGGACTTGAATCGAGGACGGGTTGAGGTGTTCACAAATCCTACTGTTTCATTTACCCCATCGATGTGTTCGGATGATATCCCATCGACGTCGTAGCCTTGACCAGGGGAGGAGCTGGCCGACGCCGACGCCGTCTTCACCAAACAACGTCCCAGGTGGTGCCCGAGGGCAGCTCTTAAGGTCACCAGTTAAAACTCTTGGGAGTTGGGACTACAAGGTCTTAAGACCAGGCGCCAGATTCACGAAAGCAGTTACGCAAGTACTTACGAACGTGTACATCTTTCCCCAATCTTTGACGGCTTTGGTTACATTTATTAAACAGTTTACAAGCATGGAAACTTGCCAATCAACTGTTGTTATTGTTATAAACAGCCTCCTGGTGCTCCCGAGCTCATTAACTGTTTAATAATTATAAACAAAGTCGCCAAAGATTGAGAAAAGATGGACAGGTTCGTAAGTGCTTGCGTAACTGCTTTCGTGAATCTGGTCCCGAGTCTTTAAGAAATTGGCAAGAATGTGTTGAAGGTCAGACATAGGATCCTGGTAGTACAGCGGGTTCGTTCTCGACTCACGATCGAGAATTTCGGGTTCGAATCTCTGGCGGGACAGAAATGGTTGGGCATATTTTCTTTCGCCTAATGCCTCTGTTCACCTAACAGTGAGTAGGTACTCAGGAGTTAGTCAGCTTGTTGTGGGGTTGTATCCTGGGGGGGGGGGGGTCAGTTATTCGACCTTGTGACCTAGGGAGCCGGTCGGCCGAGCGGACAGCACGCGGGACTTGTGAACCTGGGGTCCTGGGTTCGATCCCAGGCGCCGGCGAGAAATAATGGGCAGAGTTTCTTTCACCCTATGCCCCTGTTACCTAGCAGTAAAATAGGTACCTGGGTGTTAGTCAGCTGTCACCTGCTGCTTCCTGGGGGTGGAGGCCTGGTCGAGGACCGGGCCGCGGGGACACTAAAAGCCCCGAAATCATCTCAAGATAACCTCAAGATTGTGTGAGGTGGGGGGAGGGGACCTTGATATAAGCCTAACGTGTATGAATACACGCTGGCTGCCTGTTCCCGATACAATGAATTATTATTTGTTTCTTATCATGTTCTAAAGAGTGAAGGGGCGAGTCGATGTACTCACCTAATTGTGCTTGCGGGTGTTGAGCTCTGGCTCTTTGGTCCCGCCTCTCAACTGTCAATCAACTGAGGGTTTATGGGTATGTGTGTGTGGGTATGTGCAGCCCATACCCGCACCACTATGTGTAGTTGGGTCGTGAGTTTATTACATAATTACTCTTTTTTTTTTTTGTATTAACGCGTACATGGGTATTTACCGCGCTGCTCCAGACTATATGAAGAGGCACATGGTTTTTGATGATCTGATGATTTTTGATGATATTAAACAGTTTACAAGTATGAAAAGTTGCCAATCAACTGTTGTTATTGTTATAAACAACCTCTTGGTGTTTCGGAGCTTATTAACTGTTTAATAATTGTAAACAAAGCCGCCAAAGATTGAGAAAAGATGGACAGGTTCGTAAGTGCTTGCGTAACTGCTTCGTGAATCTGGCTGCTGGTCTCCCAGGAAGGTAAGTGGTACAGGCGCGTGTGACCAGCTGCCAGTACCGGCACACACTGTATATATTATAAGGATATTGTCAACAACACGAGAGACTTTTGTTATGAATCTTGCAGACGATATTGTCAAGAGGTTGAAGAACAGACTTCTGTAATCACAAACAATTTACTCCTACTTTGATATGAATTTTTTTTTATAGAGGTGAAGATTGATATTAGTGTGTGACTACTCTTAAAAAAAGACAAAAGGTAGAAGAAAATATTAATGTGTTCAGTGAGACTCCACAAGGTCTTCTCTGAATACTCTTTATTTTCTTCTTCGAGGGGAAGGGTCCCCTCCCGCTCCCCTCACTGAGCACATAAGATCACCCCCCCCCCCCGGCCGAACTCTCTATATAACGCACAATTATGATCTTGCAGAGGTGGCGGAGGTGGAGAGGACCGCTCAACAGTGGCGTCGTCAGTGAGGTGACCGCTTCACTCTCACCTTGTCTCGGCACGGAAGGGAATGTCGACCTTGTAATGTGATGTGAACGATGTGAAAGAAACGTGACCGGGACAGTGAAATGAAAGAAATAATAGCATTTCAGTGAAGTGGAAATAAGAGAAACAGCAGAAGAACGCAGATTATAAAGAGGCGCCATGAAAGCGGTACCATAGTTGAGTGCGTGAGTGTGTGTGTGAGTGTGTGTCAGCGAGTGTGCGCGCGCGTGCTTCAAGTCTCACCATGCAGGGCGCCCGCGAGTGAAGACTCCACTGGGCGTGAACACACCGACTTCCTTCACATCTCCGCCAACACCACCACCTCGACGACATCTTAGGATGGGTGGGCGGCGCGGGAGGGCGTGTGCGGGGGTGGGCGTGGTGCTGGTGCTGCTGCTGGCCCACCTCCCACCCACCACCCAACTCCCAAAGGTCATCACTATAGGTGAGTACCACCTTACTCTCTCCTCCTCCACCCTGAGGGCGCCCCAGTTGGCCCCAGGCATCACGGCGCCTCGGGAACGGACCTGGCTTTCAGGCTTGATCAACCCGGTTGTTAGATGTCGCAGGCCGCAGCCTCTCTTCGTATTGGCAATGTTTTCATATCGCCTTTATAATGGACTGGGTATAAGGGCGCTTATATACTGTGTTCAATAAGTTTATATAAAATATTATGGATGACCGACTGCATTAGACCAGTTGTCTGGGGGGATGTTACACTACATGATCTCCGAGCAGCTGCAGGGGAGAGTCACGGGGCAGCAGCAGCTGCAGGGGAGGGTCACGGGGCAGCAGCAGCAGCAGGGGAGGGTCACGGGGCAGCAGCAGCAGCAGGGGAGGGTCACGGGGCAGCAGCAGCAGCAGGGGAGGGTCACGGGGCAGCAGCAGCAGCAGCAGGGGAGGGTCACGGGGCAGCAGCAGCAGCAGGGGAGGGTCACGGGGCAGCAGCAGCTGCAGGGGAGGGTCACGGGGCAGCAGCAGCAGCAGGGGAGAGTCACGGGGCAGCAGCAGCTGCAGGGGAGGGTCACGGGGCAGCAGCAGCTGCAGGGGAGGGTCACGGGGCAGCAGCAGCAGCAGGGGAGGGTCACGGGGCAGCAGCAGCAGCAGGGGAGGGTCACGGGGCAGCAGCAGCAGCAGGGGAGGGTCACGGGGCAGCAGCAGGGGAGAGTCACGGGGCAGCAGCAGCTGCAGGGGAGGGTCACGGGGCAGCAGCAGCTGCAGGGGAGGGTCACGGGGCAGCAGCAGCAGCAGGGGAGGGTCACGGGGCAGCAGCAGCAGCAGCAGCAGCAGCAGCAGCAGCAGCAGGGGAGGGTCACGGGGCAGCAGCAGCAGCAGCAGCAGCAGCAGCAGGGGAGGGTCACGGGGCAGCAGCAGCAGCAGCAGGGGAGGGTCACGGGGCAGCAGCAGCAGCAGGAGCCCACGGAGCCAGAAAGTGCTGAACATCGACCGACCGCAGCTGCACATTAGCATAACAGCATTACACTGTGTGGGAGGCTGGCACCTGGGGGCCCCGCCCCCCGTCCCACCCTCCTCTTACCTCCTCCTCGCAAGATTTACGCCCCCTCCCCTCCCCCCCCCCCCCCGTCTCTCCTCTCCGCGGGCTCTCCCCTCGTCTCTGTCAGCCCGGCGGCTTGTCTGTCACCCTGTCGGCCTGGGTGACTGTCTACATGTTCGGCTGTGTACCTGTCGGTCACGGAACCTTTGTGTGTGCGTACCTGTGCAGCTTACCTGGTTGATGGGGTTCTGGGAGTTCTTCTACTCCCAAGCCCGGCCCGAGGCCAGGCTTGACTTGTGAG
>NC_091169.1:47519756-47579756 GCF_040958095.1 Procambarus clarkii | reverse complement strand
GGCTGGGCGGTGCTTGGGACCGAGGGCGGGCTGGGCGGTGCTCGGGGCCGAGGGCGGGCTGGGCGGTGCTTGGGGCCGAGGGCGGGCTGGGCGGTGCTTGGGACCGAGGGCGGGCTGGGCGGTGCTCGGGGCCGAGGGCGGGCTGGGCGGTGCTTGGGGCCGAGGGCGGGCTGGGCGGTGCTTGGGACCGAGGGCGGGCTGGGCGGTGCTTGGGGCCGAGGGCGGGCTGGGCGGTGCTTGGGGCCGAGGGCGGGCTGGGCGGTGCTTGGGACCGAGGGCGGGCTGGGCGGTGCTCGGGGCCCGAGGGCGGGCTGGGCGGTGCTTGGGGCCGAGGGCGGGCTGGGCGGTGCTTGGGGCCGAGGGCGGGCTGGGCGGTGCTTGGGACCGAGGGCGGGCTGGGCGGTGCTCGGGGCCCGAGGGCGGGCTGGGCGGTGCTTGGGGCCGAGGGCGGGCTGGGCGGTGCTTGGGGCCGAGGGCGGGCTGGGCGGTGCTTGGGGCCGAGGGCGGCCTTGTTGAAGCAATAACTCAGCGGCCGAATCTCGACCGGAGTGTGACAGGAATTCAAATCGGCGAGTGTCGCTTGCCTCTCCTCCTGTGAGTGGTGGGTTGTGCACCCCATACTCCTCCTGTGTGGTGGGTTGTGCACCCCATACTCCTCCTGTGTGGTGGGTTGTGCACCCCATACTCCTCCTGTGTGGTGGTTTGTGCACCCCATACTCCTCCTGTGTGGTGGGTTGTGCACCCCATACTCCTCCTGTGTGGTGGGTTGTGCACCCCATACTCCTCCTGTGTGGTGGTTTGTGCACCCCATACTCCTCCTGAGTGGTGGGTTGTGCACCCCATACTCCTCCTGTGTGGTGGTTTGTGCACCCCATACTCCTCCTGTGTGGTGGGTTGTGCACCCCATACTCCTCCTGTGTGGTGGTTTGTGCACCCCATACTCCTCCTGTGTGGTGGGTTGTGCACCCCATACTCCTCCTGTGTGGTGGGTTGTGCACCCCATACTCCTCCTGTGTGGTGGGATGTGCACCCCATACTCCTCCTGTGTGGTGGGTTGTGCACCCCATACTCATCCTGTGTGGTGGGTTGTGTACCCCATACTCCTCCTGTGTGGTGGGTTGTGCACCCCATACTCCTCCTGTGTGGTGGGTTGTGCACCCCATACTCCTCCTGTGTGGTGGGTTGTGCACGCCATACTCCTCCTGTGTGGTGGTTTGTGCACCCCATACTCATCCTGTGTGGTGGGTTGTGCACCCCATACTCCTCCTGTGAGTGGTGGTTTGTGCACCCCATACTCATCCTGTGAGTGGTGGTTTATTATGCACCCCATACTCATCCTGTGAGTGGTAGTTTATTATGCACCCCATACTCATCCTGTGAGTGGTAGTTTATTATGCACCCCATACTCATCCTGTGAACGTGTTGTGCACCTGGGAAATGTGAAGACATAAAGAGTCCTTGTTAGCATGAAGTCTTGCGAGGAGACAACCATGGCTCCACGCTCAGACCTGACCCTGTGAGCGTTGCCTCAAGTTGTTACTTGTTCATTGAGCTACAACTCCAAGGGCCGTCCCTGGCTTGTACCTCGGCCGGTCTGCCAGCCGTGCTCTCGTTCTTCCCACAACGTCCAAAATTCACCGTCCTAACCTAACCAGACACGCATGAACCTATGACCCCTAACCTAACCAGACCTAACTCCTAAGGTTAGGCCTCCCACCAGGCTCCCGGGTGCTACAGCGGCACTCTGGGTGCTACAGCGGCACTCTGGGTGCTACAGCGGCACTCTGGGTGCTACAGCGGCACTCTGGGTGCTACAGCGGCACTCTGGGTGCTACAGCGGCACTCTGGGTGCTACCGCGGCACTCTGGGTGTTACAGCGGCACTCTGGGTGCTACAGCAGCACTCTGGGTGCTACAGCGGCACTCTGGGTGCTACAGTAGCACTCTGGGTGCTACAGCGGCACTCTGGGTGCTACAGCGGCACTCTGGGTGCTACAGCGGCACTCTGGGTGCTACAGCGGCACCCTGGGTGCTACAGCGGCACTCTGGGTGCTACAGCGGCACTCTGGGTGCTACAGCGGCACTCTGGGTGCTACAGCGGCACTCTGGGTGCTACAGCGGCACTCTGGGTGCTACAGCGGCACTCTGGGTGCTACAGCGGCACTCTGGGTGCTACAGCGGCACTCTGGGTGCTACAGTGGCACTCTGGGTGCTACAGCGGCACTCTGGGTGCTACAGCAGCACTCTGGGTGCTACAGTGGCACTCTGGGTGCTACAGCGGCACTCTGGGAGCTACAGCGGCACTCTGGGTGCTACAGCGGCACTCTGGGTGCTACAGCAGCACTCTGGGTGCTACAGTGGCACTCTGGGTGCTACAGCGGCACTCTGGGTGCTACAGCGGCACTCTGGGTGCTACAGCGGCACTCTGGGTGCTACAGCGGCACTCTGGGTGCTACAGCGGCACTCTGGGTGCTACAGCGGCACTCTGGGTGCTACAGCGGCACTCTGGGTGCTACAGCGGCACTCTGGGTGCTACCGCGGCACTCTGGGTGTTACAGCGGCACTCTGGGTGCTACAGCAGCACTCTGGGTGCTACAGCGGCACTCTGGGTGCTACAGTAGCACTCTGGGTGCTACAGCGGCACTCTGGGTGCTACAGCGGCACTCTGGGTGCTACAGCGGCACTCTGGGTGCTACAGCGGCACCCTGGGTGCTACAGCGGCACTCTGGGTGCTACAGCGGCACTCTGGGTGCTACAGCGGCACTCTGGGTGCTACAGCGGCACTCTGGGTGCTACAGCGGCACTCTGGGTGCTACAGCGGCACTCTGGGTGCTACAGCGGCACTCTGGGTGCTACAGCGGCACTCTGGGTGCTACAGCGGCACTCTGGGTGCTACAGCGGCACTCTGGGTGCTACAGTGGCACTCTGGGTGCTACAGCGGCACTCTGGGTGCTACAGCAGCACTCTGGGTGCTACAGTGGCACTCTGGGTGCTACAGCGGCACTCTGGGAGCTACAGCGGCACTCTGGGTGCTACAGCGGCACTCTGGGTGCTACAGCAGCACTCTGGGTGCTACAGTGGCACTCTGGGTGCTACAGCGGCACTCTGGGTGCTACAGCGGCACTCTGGGTGCTACAGCGGCACTCTGGGTGCTACAGCGGCACTCTGGGTGCTACAGCGGCACTCTGGGTGCTACAGCGGCACTCTGGGTGCTACAGCGGCACTCTGGGTGCTACAGCGGCACTCTGGGTGCTACAGCAGCACTCTGGGTGCTACAGTGGCACTCTGGGTGCTACAGCGGCACTCTGGGTGCTACAGCGGCACTCTGGGTGCTACAGCAGCACTCTGGGTGCTACAGTGGCACTCTGGGTGCTACAGCGGCACTCTGGGTGCTACAGCGGCACTCTGGGTGCTACAGCGGCACTCTGGGAGCTACAGCGGCACTCTGGGTGCTACAGCGGCACTCTGGGTGCTACAGCAGCACTCTGGGTGCTACAGTGGCACTCTGGGTGCTACAGCGTCACTCTGGGTGCTACAGCGGCACTCTGGGTGCTACAGCGGCACTCTGGGTACTACAGCGGCACTCTGGGTGCTACAGCGGCACTCTGGGTGCTACAGCGGCACTCTGGGTGCTACAGCGTCACTCTGGGTGCTACAGCGGCACTCTGGGTGCTACAGCGGCACTCTGGGTGCTACAGCGGCACTCTGGGTGCTACAGCGGCACTCTGGGTGCTACAGCGGCACTCTGGGTGCTACAGCGGCACTCTGGGTGCTACAGCGGCACTCTGGGTGTGACATGCTCTGCCTCAGCTTAGCGCACCTTTGCGCCGTTACATCCTCACAAATCGTTTGGGCTTGAAGTTTCTTTGACTTGTGGCAACTTACAGTGTTTGAATCATAAAAGTTTTGATTGGAGGGTGATCCTGTAGCCTCTCCACCGCCATGCAGCAGGTGGAGAGGGGGCGGCGACCTGCTGCATGGGTAACAGCTTCTGCTTCATATCGACCGACCCTGGCTCTGTGCCCTGGAGAAGACACTCCGTACTTGATTTATTTTGAAGGTAGGTTATGTGAGGTACGGTGACGGCAACCTGAGGCCTTCTGTAACCTGTCCTCCTGCAACCTGTCCTCCTGCAGCCTGTCCTCCTGCAACCTGGACTCCTGTAACCTGTCCTCCTGCAACCTGTTCTCCTGCAACCTGGACTCCTGCAACCTGTCCTCCTGTCCTCCTGCAGCCTGTCCTCCTGCAGCCTGTCCTCCTGCAACCTGTCCTCCTGCAACCTGTCCTCCTGCAGCCTGTCCTCCTGCAACCTGTCCTCCTGCAGCCTGTCCTCCTGCAGCCTGTCCTCCTGTAACCTGTCCTGCAACCTGTCCTCCTGTCCTCCTGCAGCCTGTCCTCCTGCAGCCTGTCCTCCTGCAACCTGTCCTCCTGCAACCTGTCCTCCTGCAACCTGTCCTCCTGCAGCCTGTCCTCCTGCAGCCTGTCCTCCTGCAACCTGTCCTCCTGCAACCTGTCCTCCTGCAACCTGTCCTCCTGCAGCCTGTCCTCCTGCAACCTGTCCTCCTGCAACCTGTCCTCCTGCAACCTGTCCTCCTACAACCTGTCCTCCTACAACCTGTCCTTCTACAACCTGTCCTCCTGCAACCTGTCCTCCTACAACCTGTCCTCCTACAACCTGTCCTCCTACAACCTGTCCTTCTACAACCTGTCCTCCTGCAACCTGTCCTCCTACAACCTGCCTTCCTGCAACCTGTCCTCCTACAACCTGTCCTCCTACAACCTGTCCTCCTACAACCTGTCCTCCTACAACCTGTCCTCCTACAACCTGTCCTCCTACAACCTGTCCTTCTACAACCTGTCGCTTTTCGCTCGTATGCGTTACGTAAGGCCAAAAATGGTCGTACTAGAAAATGGAAGCTGCTGGCGCAAGTGACATACTGTTCCGTTTTCTGTTTTGGGTCCTCTGGCAGGTTAGGAGAGGACACTTTACATAGACCGTTTTCTGGACGTTGGGAGACCTTAGGGGGACGGTCTGCACGACCGGTGTTGAGAGGACAGCTGCGGCTGGCGGACAGCTGCGGCTGGCGGACAGCTGTGTGCTGCAGCCTCCTCCTCCAGCCGTCCGCTCGCAATATTGATCCCAGAGGTCATTATATCTCCTAAGATGTATATTGTTACTCGAACGGGTACCCGGATAGTCCCTTGCTCCCAGCCACCCACTCTCCTCTCTCAAGCCCTCCTCCCCCCCCCCTCCCTAATCTTCTTTACCCCCCTTTCTCTCTCTCTCTCTGTCTGTCTCCCTCTCTCTCTCTCTCTCTCTCTCTCTCTCTCTCTCTCTCTCTCTCTCTCTCTCTCTCTCTCTCTCTCTCTCTCTCTCTCTCTCTCTCTCTCTCTCTCTCTCTCTCTCTCTGTCTCTCTCTCTCTCTCCAATCTTTTCCCTGCTACTGACCGTTCATCTCTCACACCCCCCTTCACCACTCCCCCATTTCTCCCCCCTTCCCGGTCCGGCCTCTGTCCCCCGGCAGACAGATATTTCCATTTAATACTTCATCACTTTCGACTGTAGGTGTGGAGGCCGGGGCAGCGCCCCAGGTCCACCAGGTCCACCAGGTCCACCAGGTCCACCGGGTCCACCAGGTCCACCAGGTCCACCAGGTCCACCGGGTCCACCAGGTCCACCAGGTCCACCAGGTCCACCAGGTCCACCGGGTCCACCAGGTCCACCAGGTCCACCGGGTCCACCAGGTCCACCAGGTCCACCGGGTCCACCAGGTCCACCAGGTCCACCAGGTCCACCAGGTCCACCAGGTCCACCGGGTCCATCAGGTCCACCAGGTCCACCAGGTCCACCAGGTCCACCGGGTCCACCAGGTCCACCAGGTCCACCAGGTCCACCAGGTCCACCGGGTCCACCAGGTCCACCAGGTCCACCGGGTCCACCAGGTCCACCGGGTGCACCAGGTCCACCAGGTCCACCAGGTCCACCGGGTCCACCAGGTCCACCAGGTCCACCAGGTCCACCGGGTCCACCAGGTCCACCAGGTCCACCAGGTCCACCAGGTCCACCAGGTCCACCGGGTCCACCAGGTCCACCGGGTCCACCAGGTCCACCAGGTCCACCAGGTCCACCAGGTCCACCAGGTCCACCAGGTCCACCAGGTCCACCGGGTCCACCAGGTCCACCAGGTCCACCGGGTCCACCAGGTCCACCAGGTCCACCAGGTCCACCGGGTCCACCAGGTCCACCGGGTCCACCAGGCCCACCGGGTCCACCAGGTCCACCAGGTCCACCGGGTCCATCAGGTCCACCGGGTCCACCAGGTCCACCGGGTCCACCGGGTCCACCAGGTCCACCGGGTCCACCAGGTCCACCAGGTCCACCAGGTCCACCGGGTCCACCAGGCCACCAGGGCATCAGGGAAGCTACACCGGGGGACGAAGCCCTCCCCAGCGGCTCCCCCGAGGAGGGTAATATGAGCGCTCCTGCTGGCAAGGTAGCCGACAGGAAGCTCTGAATGTGTTCCGCCGTGAGATACTTTCCCTCCGGTGTGGTGCTGAATGCCGGGGTCTGCTGAGTCGCCTCCCCGCTGCCCGTCAGCCACGCAGGGGGGGGGGGGAGCGAGGCAGGGAGAGAGGCAGTAGGTGATGCCAGCATTTACATGCGGTGTGGGGGGATGAGGTTTGCATGTGTGCATGTTGAAGGAATTCATTTTGTGTCTGGGTGTCCCATCCTCTAATATTCTGGTCGCGAACTGTGGCACTAACACGTGGTGTTACTGGTGATGACTCTGTAGGGCATCACCCCGCTGGTGATGACTCTGTAGGGCATCACCCTGCTGGTGATGACTCTGTAGGGCATCACCCCGCTGGTGATGACTCTGTAGGGCATCACCCCGCTGGTGATGACTCTGTAGGGCATCACCCTGCTGGTGATGACTCTGTAGGGCATCACCCCGCTGGTGATGACTCTGTAGGGCATCACCCCGCTGGTGATGACTCTGTACGGCATCACCCCGCTGGTGATGACTCTGTAGGGCATCACCCCGCTGGTGATGACTCTGTAGGGCATCACCCCGCTGGTGATGACTCTGTAGGGCATCACCCCGCTGGTGACGACTCTGTAGGGCATCACCCCGCTGGTGATGACTCTGTAGGGCATCACCCCGCTGGTGATGACTCTGTAGGGCATCACCCCGCTGGTGATGACTCTGTACGGCATCACCCCGCTGGTGACGACTCTGTAGGGCATCACCCCGCTGGTGATGACTCTGTAGGGCATCACCCCGCTGGTGACGACTCTGTAGGGCATCACCCCGCTGGTGATGACTCTGGGGGCTCAACTCCAGCCCAGTGTGGTAATGATACAATATCTTTTCCTTGCGACCTTTTACAGAGGAGGACTTAAGTCTCCAAGTTTCAGGTCCAATGACGATGACAACACACCCTGAGAGAACTCCTAGACGGCTCAAGTTAATTAAGAATGCACTTGCTGTAAAACTTCTAAGAAGCTTTGGCCGGTAAGAGTGAGGGAGAGATCCTGCCTTGTCTCCTACCCTGCCTCCTGGGATGGTCTCCCACCCTGCCTCCTGGGATGGTCTCCTACCCTGCCTCCTGGGATGGTCTCCCACCCTGCCTCCTGGGATGGTCTCCCATCCTGCCTCCTGGGATGGTCTCCTACCCTGCCTCCTGGGATGGTCTCCCACCCTGCCTCCTGGGATGGTCTCCCACCCTGCCTCCTGGGATGGTCTCCCACCCTGCCTCCTGGGATGGTCTCCCACCCTGCCTCCTGGGATGGTCTCCCACCCTGCCTCCTGGGATGGTCTCCTACCCTGCCTCCTGGGATGGTCTCCCACCCTGCCTCCTGGGATGGTCTCCCACCCTGCCTCCTGGGATGGTCTCCTACCCTGCCTCCTGGGATGGTCTCCCACCCTGCCTCCTGGGATGGTCTCCTACCCTGCCTCCTGGGATGGTCTCCCACCCTGCCTCCTGGGATGGTCTCCTACCCTGCCTCCTGGGATGGTCTCCTACCCTGCCTCCTGGGATGGTCTCCCACCCTGCCTCCTGGGATGGTCTCCCACCCTGCCTCCTGGGATGGTCTCCCACCCTGCCTCCTGGGATGGTCTCCTACCCTGCCTCCTGGGATGGTCTCCCACCCTGCCTCCTGGGATGGTCTCCCACCCTGCCTCCTGGGATGGTCTCCTACCCTGCCTCCTGGGATGGTCTCCCACCCTGCCTCCTGGGATGGTCTCCTACCCTGCCTCCTGGGATGGTCTCCTACCCTGCCTCCTGGGATGGTCTCCCACCCTGCCTCCTGGGATGGTCTCCCACCCTGCCTCCTGGGATGGTCTCCCACCCTGCCTCCTGGGATGGTCTCCCACCCTGCCTCCTGGAATGGTCTCCCACCCTGCCTCCTGGGATGGTCTCCTACCCTGCCTCCTGGGATGGTCTCCTACCCTGCCTCCTGGGATGGTCTCCCACCCTGCCTCCTGGGATGGTCTCCCACCCTGCCTCCTGGGATGGTCTCCCACCCTGCCTCCTGGGATGGTCTCCTACCCTGCCTCCGGGGATGGTCTCCTACCCGCCTCCGGGGATGGTCTCCTACCCTGCCTCCTGGGATGGTCTCCTACCCTGCCTCCTGGGATGGTCTCCTACCCTGCCTCCTGGGATGGTCTCCCACCCTGCCTCCTGGGATGGTCTCCTACCCTGCCTCCTGGGATGGTCTCCCACCCTGCCTCCTGGGATGGTCTCCTACCTTGCCTCCTGGGATGGTGTCCCACCATCTTCACTACATACTATCACCATCGCTCTGTCTCCATTACCCGGGGTAGCCGCTTCCATTTTCTAGTACGACAATTTCTGGCCGTAAATAACGCCCTGGAGGGAAAAGCGAGGTTCTTCGTAAGCGGAGGGTTGGTGAGGCAGCTCTTGGTCTCTTGGTCTGCCACAACACCCAGAATGAGGGGTACTAACACGAGCGAACCCAAGCCACCCTCCTAACCCCAGCCTGTTCTTTTGATAAAAACGTAAATAATGACATCGACATAGAGGCATATAATAGAACTCTTTAGGACTTGAAAATTTATAGTAAAATAGTTAAATATTTGTATTAATATGCAAATGCCTATTCACTATGCCTACAAGAGGTCTGAAATTACTTTTGTAAATCTTTTTTTCTGTAAATATGAATTTCTGTCTGAAGTAGGAGGTCAGACAGTTAGGGCTGGCTTCACGAAACTTTGCAGGGTGACTGGTCTGTGCCCTGGGACGGTCATGGGCGAGTGCTGACAACTCTACACCATCGACTGGCAAAAAGGTGTTTGGAAGGTCGTTATATATATAGAGCTCCCAGACACACACGTCAGTTATTTCATCCAGTCCTTGAACATGTTGGCATCGCACCGAGTGCATAATGTGTGTGTTGCAGTCCTTTATGTTGACAAGTGTTCCAGGAACACAAGTCTGGAGCCGCTAGTTCTTGACGAGTTTCCAGGAACACAAGTCTGGAGCCGCTAGTTCTTGACGAGTTTCCAGGAACACAAGTCTGGAGCCGCTAGTTCTTGACGAGTTTCCAGGGACACTAGTCTGGAGCCGCTAGTTATTGACGAGTTTCCAGAGACACTAGTCTGGAGCCACTAGTTCTTGACGAGTTTCCAGGGACACTAGTCTGGAGCCGCTAGTTCTTGACGAGTTTCCAGAGACACTAGTCTGGAGCCGCTAGTTCTTGACGAGTTTCCAGGGACACTAGTCTGGAGCCGCTAGTTTTTGACGAGTTTCCAGGGACACTAGTCTGGAGCCGCTAGTTCTTGACGAGTTTCCAGGGACACAAGTCTGGGGCCGCTAGTTCTTGACGAGTTTCCAGAGACACTAGTCTGGAGCCGCTAGTTCTTGACGAGTTTCCAGGGACACAAGTCTGGGGCCGCTAGTTCTTGACGAGTTTCCAGAGACACTAGTCTGGAGCCGCTAGTTCTTGACAAGTGTTCCAGGGACACTAGTCTGGAGCCACTAGTTCTTGACGAGTTTCCAGGGACACTAGTCTGGAGCCGCTAGTTCTTGACGAGTTTCCAGGGACACTAGTCTGGAGCCGCTAGTTATTGACAAGTGTTCCAGGGACACTACTCTGGAGCCGCTAGTTCTTGACGAGTTTCCAGGGACACTAGTCTGGAGCCGCTAGTTCTTGACGAGTTTCCAGGGACACTAGTCTGGAGCCGCTAGTTCTTGACGAGTTTCCAGGGACACTAGTCTGGAGCCGCTAGTTCTTGACGAGTTTCCAGAGACACTAGTCTGGAGCCGCTAGTTCTTGACGAGTTTCCAGGGACACTAGTCTGGAGCCGCTAGTTCTTGACGAGTTTCCAGGGACACTAGTCTGGAGCCGCTAGTTCTTGACGAGTTTCCAGGGACACTAGTCTGGAGCCGCTAGTTCTTGACGAGTTTCCAGGGACACTAGTCTGGAGCCGCTAGTTCTTGACGAGTTTCCAGGGACACTAGTCTGGAGCCGCTAGTTCTTGACGAGTTTCCAGAGACACTAGTCTGGAGCCGCTAGTTCCTGACGAGTTTCCAGGGACACTAGTCTGGAGCCGCTAGTTCCTGACGAGTTTCCAGGGACACAGGTCTGGAGCCGCTACTTCAAGACCAGCCTGGGAGGGTGAGAGGCTGGCTCACTGGAGACAATTTGTTCCTTTATCCAAGTGTTTGTAACTCTGGCCGACGCCTCCGGCTTCCCCTGATGGATTATGTCGTCTGGTTCCAGTAACCCTTGGGCGGGCCGGATGGTCCTTATGGGTGGGCCGGATGGTCCTTATGGGCGGGCAGGATGGTCCTTATGGGCGGGCCGGATGGTCCTTATGGGCAGGCCGGATGGTCCTTATGGGCGGGCCGGATGGTCCTTATGGGTGGGCCGGATGGTCCTTATGGGCGGGCCGGATGGTCCTTATGGGTGGGCCGGATGGTCCTTATGGGCGGGCCGGATGGTCCTTATGGGCAGGCCGGATGGTCCTTATGGGCGGGCCGGATGGTCCTTATGGGTGGGCCGGATGGTCCTTATGGGTGGGCCGGATGGTCCTTATGGGTGGGCCGGATGGTCCTTATGGGCGGGCCGGATGGTCCTTTTGGGCGGGCCGCATGGTCCTTATGGGTGGGTCGGATGGTCCTTATGGGCGAGCCGGATGGTCCTTATGGGCGGGCCGGATGGTCCTTATGAGCGGGCCGGATGGTCCTTATGGGCGGGCCGGATGGTCCTTATGGGCGGGCCGGATGGTCCTTATGGGCGGGCCGGATGGTCCTTATGGGCGGGCCGGATGGTCCTTATGGGCGGGCCGGATGGTCCTTATGAGCGGGCCGGATGGTCCTTATGGGCGGGCCGGATGGTCCTTATGGGCGAGCCGGATGGTCCTTATGGGCGAGCCGGATGGTCCTTATGGGCGGGCCGGATGGTCCTTATGGGGGTGCCAGATGGTCCTTATGGGCGGGCCGGATGGTCCTTATGAGCGGGCCGGATGGTCCTTATGGGCGGGCCGGATGGTCCTTATGGGCGAGCCGGATGGCCCTTATGGGCGAGCCGGATGGTCCTTATGGGCGGGCCGGATGGTCCTTATGGGGGTGCCAGATGGTCATTATGGGCGGGCCGGATGGTCCTTATGGGGGTGCCAGATGGTCCTTATGGGTGGGCCGGATGGTCCTTATGGGTGGGCCGGATGGTCCTTATGGGCGGGCCGGATGGTCCTTATGAGCGGGCCGGATGGTCCTTATGGGCGGGCCGGATGGTCCTTATGGGCGAGCCGGATGGTCCTTATGGGCGAGCCGGATGGTCCTTATGGGCGGGCCGGATGGTCCTTATGGGGGTGCCAGATGGTCCTTATGGGCAAGCCGGATGGTCCTTATGGGCGTGCCGGATCTTCCTTATGGGCGGGCCGGATGGTCCTTATGGGCGGGCCGGATGGTCCTTATGGGCGGGCCGGATGGTCCTTATGGGCGGGCCGGATGGTCCTTATGGGCGGGCCGGATGCTTCTTATGGGCGGGCCAAATGCTCCTTATGGGCGGACCGGATGCTCCTTATGGGGGGGCCGGATGCTCCTTATGGGCGGGCCGGATGCTCCTTATGGGCGGGCCGGATGCTCCTTATGGACGGGCCAGATGCTCCTTATGGGCGGGCCGAATGCTCCTTATGGGATGACCGGATGCTCATTATTGGCGGGCCGGATGCTCCTTATGGGCGGGCCGGATGCTCATCTGGTACTATCTCACACCCTTTAGAGTCCATGCTCCACCCACTATCTCACCCCTTCAGAGGCCATGCTCCAGCCACTATCTCACCCCTTCAGAGGCCATGCTCCAGCTACTATCTCACACTCTTCAGAGTCCATGCTCCAGCCACTATCTCACCCCTTTCAGAGGCCATGCTCCAGCTACTATCTCACACTCTTCAGAGGCCATGCTCCAGCCACTATCTCACCCCTTTCAGAGGCCATGCTCCAGCTACTATCTCGCCCACTTCAGAGGCCATGCTCCAGCCACTATCTCACCCCTTCAGAGTCCATGCTCCAGCCACTATCTCACCCCTTTCAGAGTCCATGCTCCAGCTACTATCTCACCCCTTTCAGAGTCCATGCTCCAGCCACTATCTCACCCCTTTCAGAGGCCATGCTCCAGCCACTATCTCACCCCTTTCAGAGGCCATGCTCCAGCTACTATCTCACACTCTTCAGAGGCCATGCTCCAGCTACTATCTCACACTCTTCAGAGGCCATGCTCCAGCTACTATCTCACACTCTTCAGAGGCCATGCTCCAGCTACTATCTCACACTCTTCAGAGGCCATGCTCCAGCTACTATCTCACACTCTTCAGAGGCCATGCTCTAGCTACTATCTCACACTCTTCAGAGGCCATGCTCCAGCTTCTATCTCACACTCTTCAGAGTCCATGCTCCAGCCACTATCTCACCCCCTTCAGAGGCCATGCTCCAGCTACTATCTCACACACTTCAGAGGCCATGCTGCAGCCACTATCTCACACTCTTCAGAGTCCATGCTCCAGCTACTATCTCACCCACTTCAGAGGCCATGCTCCAGCTACTATCTCACACTCTTCAGAGGCCATGCTCCAGCCACTATCTCACCCCCTTCAGAGGCCATGCTCCAGCCACTATCTGACACACTTCAGAGGTCATGCTCCAGCCACTATCTCACCCCCTTCAGAGGCCATGCTCCAGCCACTATCTGACACACTTCAGAGGCCATGCTCCAGCCACTATCTGACACACTTCAGAGGTCATGCTCCAGCTACTATCTGACACACTTCAGAGGCCATGCTCCAGCTACTATCTGACACACTTCAGAGGCCATGCTCCAGCTACTATCTGACACACTTCAGAGGTCATGCTCCAGCTACTATCTGACACACTTCAGAGACCATGCTCCAGCTACTATCTGACACACTTCAGAGACCATGCTCCAGCTACTATCTGACACACTTCAGAGGCCATGCTCCAGCTACTATCTGACACACTTCAGAGGCCATGCTCCAGCCACTATCTCACCCCCTTCAGAGGCCATGCTCCAGCCACTATCTGACACACTTCAGAGGCCATGCTCCAGCCACTATCTCACCCCCTTCAGAGGCCATGCTCCAGCCACTATCTGACACAATTCAGAGGCCATGCTCCAGCCACTATCTGACACAATTCAGAGGCCATGCTCCAGCCACTATCTGACACAATTCAGAGGCCATGCTCCAGCTACTATCTGACACACTTCAGAGGCCATGCTCCACACAGAGAGGGGGGGGAGGTAAAAAACGACATTGAAGGCTAAAATAAAAAAGTCTGGTATCACTGCTTCCCCCGCACTGCAAAAATGATCATCTGCAAATGGGCTTTCATTTCGCGCAATATCGGAACCTGAGGATGCTATATTGGGAGTCACGGATCCCCGATAACGTACTCCCTCCAACTGTCACTCTCGCCTCGTTTCCGATATGTAGAACGGGAGGGGGGGGGAGGGGCTGTATGGTGGAGGGAAGGGGGGGAGGGGGGAGAGGCTGTTCAGTGGAGGGAAGAGGAGGGGTAGGGGTTGTATGGTGGAGGAGAGGGGAGGGGGAGGTTTATCCCCTTTCCCCAGGAGAGGGGATAAACCAGGATAAACAGGTTTATCCCTGCCCAAAAGAAAAAAATGAGAAGCAAAAGAGGAATGTGTGGTTTAATTGGGCATGTATGAAAGTAAAGGAGCTGAACAAAAGGGCATGGAGGAACTTCTGAAACAACAGAACACTAGAAAGCAGAGAGAGATACCAGGGAACCAGGAATGAGTATGTTAGTGTGAGAAGAAAAGCTGAGAAAAAGTATGAAAATGATATAGCAAACAAAGCCAAGACCGAACCAAAGCTACTCCACAGTCACATCAGGAGGAAAACAACAGTGAAAGAACAGGTAATAAAACTTAGAACAGTCGAGGACAGGTACACAGAGAATGACAGAGAGGTGTGTGAAGAACTCAACAAGAAATTCCAGGTCTTCACAGTAGAACGAGATGAAGTCCTTGAGCTAGGAGAGGTGGCAGTAAACCAGGCGACCTTGGAAGAGTTCGAAATTACAAGAGATGAGGTCAAGAGACACCTGTTGG
This sequence comes from Procambarus clarkii, assembly GCF_040958095.1. Classification (NCBI taxonomy): domain Eukaryota; kingdom Metazoa; phylum Arthropoda; class Malacostraca; order Decapoda; family Cambaridae; genus Procambarus; species Procambarus clarkii. The sequence continues at coordinate 47,565,143 of NC_091169.1, read as the reverse complement.
ATCTGGACGTGAGAAAAGCTGTTGGGCCGGACGGGATCTCACCATGGGTACAAAAAGAGTGTTCAGAAGAACTTTGCTTGCCACTCTCCATAGTGTATAGTAGGTGACTGGAGACGGGAGACCTACCAGAAATATGGAAGACGGCGAATGTGGTCCCAATATACAAAAAGGGTGACAGACAAGAGGCACTGAATTACAGGCCAGTGTCCTTTACTTGTATTCCATGCAAGGTGATGGAGAAGATTGTGAGAAAAAACCTAGTACCACATCTGGAGAGAAGAGACTTCGTGACAAATCGCCAACATGGGTTCAGGGAGGGTAAATCTTGCCTTACTGGCTAAATAGAATTCTACGACCAGGTGACAAAGATTAAGCAAGAAAAAGAAGGCTAGGCGGACTGTATCTTTCTGGACTGTCGGAAATCCTTTGACACAGTACCACATAAGAGGCTGGTACATATGCTGGAGAGACAGGCAGGTGTAGCTGGTAAGGTGCTCCAGTGGATAAGGGAGTACCCAAGCAATAGGAAGTAGAGAGTTACAGTGAAGGGTGAGACCTCAGATTGGCGCGAAGTCACCAGTGGAGTCCCACAAGGCTCTGTACTCGGACCTATCCTGTTTCTGATATACGTAAATGATCTCCCGGAGGGTATAAACTCATTCCTCTCAATGTTTGCTGACGACGCCAAAATTATGAGAAGGATTAAGGTAGAGAAGGGACAGCATGAGGCTGTCTTTTTTTTCAAGAAGACCTGGATAAACTGAAGGACTGCTCCAACAAATGGTTGTTAGAGTTTAACCCAAGCAAATGTAATGTAATGAAGATAGGTGTAGGGAGCAGGAGGCCAGATACATGGTATCATTTGGGAGATGAAATTCTTCTAGAATCAGAGAGAAAGACCTGGGAGTTGATATCACGCCAGACCTGTTCCTTAAAGCCCATATCAAGAAGATATCATCAGCGGCATATGCCAGGTTGGCCAACATAAGAATGGCCTTTACAAACTTGTATAAGGAATCATTCAGAACTATATATATCACGTATGTCATACCAATCCTGGAGTATACAGCTCCAGCATGGAGTCCGTATCTCGTCAAGCTTAAAACTAAATTGGAGAAGGCTCAGTGGCTTGCCACCAGACTAGTGACCGAACTAAGGGGCATGAGCTATGCGGAGAGACTACGGGAATTAAACCTCTCGTCGATGGGAGACAGAAGAGTTAGGGGAGGATATGATCACCACATACAAAATTCTCAAAGGAATTGATAAGATAGACAAATACCACAAGGGGCACACGCATTAGGGAACACAGGTGGAAATTGAGTGCCCAAATGAGGCGTAAAGACATTAGAAATTATTTTTTTAGTGTCAGAGTAGTTAATAAATGGAATGCATTAGGCAGTGATGTGGTGGAGGCTGACTCCATACACAGTTTCAAGTGTAGATATGATAGAGCCCAGTAGGCTCAGGAACCTGTACACCTGTTGATTGACGGTTGAGAGGTGGGACCAGAGAGGCAGAGCTCAACCCCCACAAGCACAACTAGGTGAGTACACAAGGCCTCACCAAAATAAAGAGCACATAAGGCCTGGAGAACAACACCAGGCCAGAGAGAAGTGTCCCTTGTGAGACGACAACCTTATCTCCTGTCTTGCTGGGGAGGCTGGGGCAGGGGAGGCTGGGGCAGGGGAGGCTGGGGCAGGGGGCAGGGGAGGCTGGGGCAGGGGAGGCTGGGGCAGGGGGCAGGGGAGGCTGGGGCAGGGGGCAGGGGAGGCTGGGGCAGGGGGCAGGGGAGGCTGGGGCAGGGGGCAGGGGAGGCTGGGGCAGGGGGCAGGGGAGGCTGGAGCAGGGGGCAGGGGAGGCTGGGGCAGGGGGCAGGGGAGGCTGGGGCAGGGGGCAGGGGAGGCTGGGGCAGGGAGCAGGGGAGGCTGGGGCAGGGGAGGCTGGGGCAGGGGGCAGGGGAGGCTGGGGCAGGGGGCAGGGGAGGCTGGGGCAGGGGAGGCTGGGGCAGGGGGGCAGGGAAGGCTTGGGCAGGGGAAGCAGGGGCAGGGGAAGCAGGGGCAGGGGGAGAGGGTTGGGGAGGCAGGAAAAGCAGGTAAAGCAGGTAAAGCAGGTAAAGCAGGTAAAGCAGGTAAAGCAGGGAAGGCAAATCAAGGAAGAACTAAAGTAAAAGTATTGCTAAGCAGTTAATAAATCAAGAAAGGAAGAATCATGACTTAAGATAATTTAAGAAATTGGATGAAAAGATGAAAGAGAAAAATGAGGAATGAGCAGATATAAATGGAGAGAAATGAAGAGGAGGAAATATAACAAAGACGAACAACGGAAGAACTGGAAAAGATACGAAAAATGTGGACAGAAAGACTTCAGAAACGAGGCTCCAGGAGGTATGAGGCGAACATGATAACATGATCACCCATCTAGTTCCTGCTCGGACCCAAGTGGGGTTAACCTCACTGAGCGACGCTCACATCATCACTGTCACGCGCTAAACAATCTAAACAACCTGGGCTCAAAGGGCTCAAAATCTGGGCTCAAAACCTGGGCTCAATTATTGAGTGTCTTCATAGCAACATTTGGTTTAAGGGTTGAGGCTAATGTCAAGGTGCCAGTACCTCCTGGAGTACTGCCTGGTGCCAGTACCTCGTGGAGTACTGCCTGGTGCCAGTACCTCCTGGAGTACTGCCTGGTGCCAGTACCTCGTGGAGTACTGCCTGGTGCCAGTACCTGCTGGAGTACTGCCTGGTGCCAGTACCTGCTGGAGTACTGCCTGGTGCCAGTACCTCGTGGAGTACTGCCTGGTGCCAGTACCTGCTGGAGTACTGCCTGGTGCCAGTACCTGCTGGAGTACTGCCTGGCGCCAGTACCTCCTAGAGTACTGTCTGGTGCCAGTACCTGCTGGAGTACTGCCTGGTGCCAGTACCTACTGGAGTACTGCCTGGTGCCAGTACCTCGTGGAGTACTGCCTGGTGCCACTACCTCCTAGAGTACTGCCTGGTGCCAGTACCTCGTGGAGTACTGCCTGGTGCCAGTACCTCGTGGAGTACTGCCTGGTGCCAGTACCTGCTGGAGTACTGCCTGGTGCCAGTACCTGCTGGAGTACTGCCTGGCGCCAGTACCTCGTGGAGTACTGCCTGGTGCCAGTACCTGCTGGAGTACTGCCTGGTGCCAGTACCTCCTAGAGTACTGCCTGGTGCCAGTACCTGCTGGAGTACTGCCTGGTGCCAGTACCTCGTGGAGTACTGCCTGGTGCCAGTACCTCGTGGAGTACTGCCTGGTGCCAGTACCTCGTGGAGTACTGTCTGGTGCCAGTACCTCCTAGAGTACTGCCTGGTGCCAGTACCTCCTAGAGTACTGCCTGGTGCCAGTACCTGCTGGAGTACTGCCTGGTGCCAGTACCTCGTGGAGTACTGCCTGGTGCCAGTACCTCGTGGAGTACTGCCTGGTGCCAGTACCTCGTGGAGTACTGCCTGGTGCCAGTACCTCGTGGAGTACTGCCTGGTGCCAATACCTGCTGGAGTACTGCCTGGTGCCAGTACCTCGTGGAGTACTGCCTGGTGCCAGTACCTCGTGGAGTACTGCCTGGTGCCAGTACCTCGTGGAGTACTGTCTGGTGCCAGTACCTCCTAGAGTACTGCCTGGTGCCAGTACCTCCTAGAGTACTGCCTGGTGCCAGTACCTCGTGGAGTACTGTCTGGTGCCAGTACCTCCTAGAGTACTGTCTGGTGCCAGTACCTGCTGGAGTACTGCCTGGTGCCAGTACCTGCTGGAGTACTGTCTGGTGCCAGTACCTCGTGGAGTACTGCCTGGTGCCAGTACCTCGTGGAGTACTGCCTGGCGCCAGTACCTGCTGGAGTACTGCCTGGTGCCAGTACCTCCTAGAGTACTGCCTGGTGCCAGTACCTCCTAGAGTACTGCCTGGTGCCAGTACCTGCTGGAGTACTGCCTGGTGCCAGTACCTCGTGGAGTACTGCCTGGTGCCAGTACCTCGTGGAGTACTGCCTGGTGCCAGTACCTCGTGGAGTACTGCCTGGTGCCAGTACCTCGTGGAGTACTGCCTGGTGCCAGTACCTGCTGGAGTACTGCCTGGTGCCAGTACCTCGTGGAGTACTGCCTGGTGCCAGTACCTCGTGGAGTACTGCCTGGTGCCAGTACCTCGTGGAGTACTGTCTGGTGCCAGTACCTCCTAGAGTACTGCCTGGTGCCAGTACCTCCTAGAGTACTGCCTGGTGCCAGTACCTCGTGGAGTACTGTCTGGTGCCAGTACCTCCTAGAGTACTGTCTGGTGCCAGTACCTGCTGGAGTACTGCCTGGTGCCAGTACCTGCTGGAGTACTGTCTGGTGCCAGTACCTCGTGGAGTACTGCCTGGTGCCAGTACCTCGTGGAGTACTGCCTGGCGCCAGTACCTGCTGGAGTACTGCCTGGTGCCAGTACCTCCTAGAGTACTGCCTGGTGCCAGTACCACCTGGAGTACTGCCTGGTGCCAGTACCTGCTGGAGTACTGTCTGGTGCCAGTACCTCGTGGAGTACTGCCTGGTGCCAGTACCACCTGGAGTACTGCCTGGTGCCAGTACCTCCTTGAGTACTGTCTGGTGCCAGTACCTCCTAGAGTACTGCCTGGTGCCAGTACCACCTGGAGTACTGCCTGGTGCCAGTACCACCTGGAGTACTGTCTGGTGCCAGTACCTCCTAGAGTACTGCCTGGTGCCAGTACCACCTGGAGTACTGCCTGGTGCCAGTACCACCTGGAGTACTGTCTGGTGCCAGTACCTCGTGGAGTACTGCCTGGTGCCAGTACCTCGTGGAGTACTGTCTGGTGCCAGTACCTGCTGGAGTACTGTCTGGTGCCAGTACCTCGTGGAGTACTGCCTGGTGCCAGTACCTCGTGGAGTACTGCCTGGTGTCAGTACCTGCTGGAGTACTGTCTGGTGCCAGTACCTCCTAGAGTACTGCCTGGCGCCAGTACCTGCTGGAGTACTGCCTGGTGCCAGTACCTCCTGGAGTTCTGCCTGGTGCCAGTACCTCCTAGAGTACTGCCTGGCGCCAGTACTTGCTGGAGTACTGCCTGGTGCCAGTACCTCCTAGAGTACTGCCTGGTGCCAGTACCTCCTGGAGTACTGCCTGGTGCCAGTACCTGCTGGAGTACTGCCTGGTGCTAGTACCTCCTAGAGTACTGCCTGGTGCCAGTACCTGCTGGAGTACTGCCTGGTGCCAGTACCTGCTGGAGTACTGCCTGGTGCCAGTACCTCGTGGAGTACTGCCTGGTGCTAGTACCTGCTGGAGTACTGCCTGGCGCCAGTACCTGCTGGAGTACTGCCTGGTGCCAGTACCTGCTGGAGTACTGATTGGTGCTAGTACCTCCTGGAGTACTGCCTGGCGCCAGTACTTGCTGGAGTACTGCCCTGGTGCCAGTACCTGCTGGAGTACTGCCCGGTGCTAGTACCTCCTGGAGTACTGCCTGGTGCCAGTACCTGCTGGAGTACTGCCTGGTGCTAGTACCTCCTAGAGTACTGCCTGGTGCCAGTACCTGCTGGAGTACTGCCTGGCGCCAGTACCTCGTGGAGTACTGCCTGGTGCCAGTACCTCCTGGAGTACTGCCTGGCGCCAGTACCACCTGGAGTACTGCCTGGTGCCAGTACCTGCTGGAGTACTGCCTGGCGCCAATACCTGCTGGAGTACTGCCTGGTGCCAGTACCTGCTGGAGTACTGCCTGGCGCCAGTACCTCGTGGAGTACTGCCTGGTGCCAGTACCTCCTGGAGTACTGCCTGGCGCCAGTACCTGCTGGAGTACTGCCTGGCGCCAATACCTCCTAGAGTACTGCCTGGTGCCAGTACCTGCTGGAGTACTGCCTGGCGCCAGTACCTCGTGGAGTACTGCCTGGTGCCAGTACCTCCTGGAGTACTGCCTGGCGCCAGTACCTGCTGGAGTACTGCCTGGCGCCAATACCTGCTGGAGTACTGCCTGGCGCCAATACCTGCTGGAGTACTGCCTGGCGCCAGTACCTGCTGGAGTACTGCCTGGTGCCAGTACCTCCTGGAGTACTGCCTGGTGCCAGTACCTGCTGGAGTACTGTCTGGTGCCAGTACCTGCTGGAGTACTGCCTGGTGCCAGTACCTGCTGGAGTACTGCCTGGTGCCAGTACCTGCTGGAGTACTGCCTGGTGCCAGTACCTCCTGGAGTACTGCCTGGCGCCAGTACCTGCTGGAGTACTGCCTGGTGCCAGTACCTGCTGGAGTACTGCCTGGTGCCAGTACCTCCTGGAGTACTGCCTGGTGCCAGTACCTGCTGGAGTACTGCCTGGTGCCAGTACCTCCTGGAGTACTGCCTGGCGCCAGTACCTGCTGGAGTACTGCCTGCTGCCAGTACCTGCTGGAGTACTGTCTGGTGCCAGTACCTGCTGGAGTACTGCCTGGTGCCAGTACCTCCTGGAGTACTGCCTGGTGCCAGTACCTGCTGGAGTACGGCCTGGTGCCAGTACCTGCTGGAGTACTGCCTGGTGCCAGTACCTCGTGGAGTACTGCCTGGTGCCAGTACCTCCTGGAGTACTGCCTGGCGCCAGTACCTGCTGGAGTACTGCCTGGCGCCAGTACCTCCTGGAGTACTGCCTGGCGCCAGTACCTGCTGAAGTACTGCCTGGTGCCAGTACCTCCTTTAGTACTGCCTGGCGCCAGTACCTGCTGGAGTACTGCCTGGTGCCAGTACCTCCTGGAGTACTGCCTGGTGCCAGTATCTGCTGGAGTACTGCCTGGTGCCAGTAACTGCTGGAGTACTGCCTGGTGCCAGTACCTCGTGGAGTACTGTCTGGTGCCAGTACCTGCTGGAGTACTGCCTGGCGCCAGTACCTCGTGGAGTACTGCCTGGTGCCAGTACCTGCTGGAGTACTGCCTGGCGCCAGTACCTCGTGGAGTACTGTCTGGTGCCAGTACCTGCTGGAGTACTGCCTGGCGCCAGTACCTCGTGGAGTACTGTCTGGTGCCAGTACCTGCTGGAGTACTGCCTGGTGCCAGTACCTGCTGGAGTACTGCCTGGTGCCAGTACCTGCTGGAGTACTGCCTGGCGCCAGTACCTCGTGGAGTACTGGCTGGTGCCAGTACCTGCTGGAGTACTGTCTGGTGCCAGTACCTGCTGGAGTACTGCCTGGCGCCAGTACCTCGTGGAGTACTGCCTGGTGCCAGTACCTGCTGGAGTACTGCCTGGTGCCAGTACCTCGTGGAGTACTGTCTGGTGCCAGTACCTGCTGGAGTACTGCCTGGCGCCAGTACCTCGTGCAGTACTGCCTGGTGCCAGTACCTGCTGGAGTACTGCCTGGTGCCAGTACCTCCTAGAGTACTGTCTGGTGCCAGTACCTCGTGGAGTACTGCCTGGTGCCAGTACCTCCTAGAGTACTGTCTGGTGCCAGTACCTGCTGGAGTACTGCCTGGTGCCAGTACCTCCTAGAGTACTGTCTGGTGCCAGTACCTCGTGAAGTACTGCCTGGCGCCAGTACCTCGTGGAGTACTGCCTGGCGCCAGTACCTCCTGGAGTACTGCCTGGCGCCAGTACCTCCTAGAGTACTGCCTGGTGCCAGTACCTCCTAGAGTACTGTCTGGTGCCAGTACCTGCTGGAGTACTGCCTGGTGCCAGTACCTGCTGGAGTACTGCCTGGTGCCAGTACCTCGTGGAATACTGCCTGGCGCCATTACCTGCTGGAGTACTGCCTGGCGCCAGTACCTGCTGGAGTACTGCCTGGCGCCAGTACCTCGTGGAGTACTGCCTGGCGCCAGTACCTGCTGGAGTACTGCCTGGTGCCAGTACCTCCTGGAGTACTGCCTGGTGCCAGTACCTGCTGGAGTACTGCCTGGCGCCAGTACCTCCTGGAGTACTGCCTGGCGCCAGTACCTCCTAGAGTACTGCCTGGCGCCAGTACCTCGTGGAGTACTGTCTGGTGCCAGTACCTGCTGGAGTACTGCCTGGTGCCAGTACCTGCTGGAGTACTGCCTGGCGCCAGTACCTCGTGGAGTACTGCCTGGCGCCAGTACCTGCTGGAGTACTGCCTGGTGCCAGTACCTCCTGGAGTACTGTCTGGTGCCAGTACCTGCTGGAGTACTGCCTGGTGCCAGTACCTGCTGGAGTACTGCCTGGTGCCAGTACCTCGTGGTGTACTGTCTGGTGCCAGTACCTCCTAGAGTACTGCCTGGTGCCAGTACCTCCTAGAGTACTGTCTGGTGCCAGTACCTCGTGGAGTACTGCCTGGTGCCAGTACCTCCTAGAGTACTGTCTGGCGCCAGTACCTCGTGGAGTACTGCCTGGCGCCAGTACCTCGTGGAGTACTGCCTGGTGCCAGTACCTCCTGGAGTACTGCCTGGTGCCAGTACCTCCTAGAGTACTGCCTGGTGCCAGTACCTCCTAGAGTACTGTCTGGTGCCAGTACCTCCTAGAGTACTGTCTGGTGCCAGTACCTCGTGGAGTACTGCCTCGTGCCAGTACCTCGTGGAGTACTGCCTGGCGCCAGTACCTCGTGGAGTACTGCCTGGCGCCAGTACCTCGTGGAGTACTGCCTGGTGCCAGTACCTCCTGGAGTACTGCTTGGTGCCAGTACCTCCTAGAGTACTGTCTGGTGCCAGTACCTCCTAGAGTACTGTCTGGTGCCAGTACCTCGTGGAGTACTGCCTGGTGCCAGTACCTCGTGGAGTACTGCCTGGTGCCTGTACCTCGTGGAGTACTGCCTGGTGCCAGTACCTCCTGGAGTACTGCCTGGTGCCAGTACCTCCTAGAGTACTGCCTGGTGCCAGTACCTCCTAGAGTACTGTCTGGTGCCAGTACCTCGTGGAGTACTGCCTGGCGCCAGTACCTCGTGGAGTACTGCCTGGCGCCAGTACCTCGTGGAGTACTGCCTGGCGCCAGTACCTCGTGGAGTACTGCCTGGCGCCAGTACCTCGTGGAGTACTGCCTGGAGCCAGTACCTGCTGGAGTACTGCCTGGCGCCAGTACCTTTGCATTGCCAAGTCGCATACTCTACCAGAAAACCTAGTTGAAAGCTATTTGTTAATATACATTACAGAACAGAGGTGTTGCCCTTCACGTGGACCTCACACATGGACATGATCTTTGAGGCAGAACACTTCACGCTAAGATACTTTATCCCTAAATATTGATAAATGTCTCACCATCGACACTTGATAACTTTTCCTCCAAACAGAAATACATTTGTAACAATTATTTCCAAACGAAGAAATTTTCGTTCTTAACACTGATAAAGACTGAGTTAAAGTTAATTGAGAAATACATCAACAGTTTGGAACCAGTTAATCCTTCGTGGATCCTTCCCGCCAAACACACACCGAAACTACGACGTTGGTACAACGTTCGAACAAGTTTTAACACATCCTAACCAGTTTTAACAACCAATATAGCAAGTTGTAACAACGTTCTAATACGTCATAAACACGTTAAACCAAGATGTAACAACTTTATTACAAGTTGTAACAAGCAGAAAATAGAGACAGTTTCGGTTTGTGTTTCCAGGGTTATCCTATTACATAGGCCTAAGGGGGCCTAGTGGCTGAGTGGACAGCGCTCGTGGCTGGTAATCCTAGGGACCGAGGATCGATCCCCGGCGATAGCGGAAACAAATGGGCAGTTTCCTCCACCCTCATTCATCTGTTCACCTAGCAGTAAATAGGTACCTGGGAGTTAGACAGCTGTTTCGGGCTGCTTCTCGCGCGCGCGTGTGTGTGTGTGTGTGTGTGTGTGTGTGTGTGTGTGTGTGTGTGTGTGTGTGTGTGTGTGTGTGTGTGTGTGTGTGTGTGTGTGTATGTGTGTATGTGTTTAGAAAAAAAATTGTGATTGACAGTTGAGAGGCGGGCCGAAAGAGCCAGAGCTCAACCCCCGCAAGCACAACTAGGTCAATACATTAATCACGATTCAGTACTTTCCAGTATGGGGACCTGCCTGACATTCCTGTATGTGTTGTAGGGATTTCAAGGTTGGAATTTGTGTGTGTCAGTTTCTGCAATTTACTGTCAAGCCATTATGACGGGAACAACATGGAGTGGGAAGTGACAGGCAGCGTGGCTCACACGGAGTGGGAAGTGACAGGCAGCGTGGCTCACACGGAGTGGGAAGTGACAGGCAGCGTGGCTCACACCTCCACAATACTGAGCCATTATGACGGGAACAACGTGGAGTGGGAAGTGACAGGCAGCGTGGCTCACACCTCCACAATACTGAGCCATTATGACGGGAACAACGTGGAGTGGGAAGTGACAGGCAGCGTGGCTCACACCTCCACAATACTTTCAAACAGTTCGAGTAATGTTTCGAACTTTAAGCCAAGACCCAAGACTCTAACTACCTTCCTTGTCGTTCAGAATCATTGTTCTAAGATCAAACGTCTGCCATTCTTACGAGTCACATGTCATTACATTCTCGAAGGCGGTAGTGGAGATGGGTGACAATTTGTGTCGTGTCTGTTGCTCACTCTACGATATCTTGGAGTCGTGCAGCGTCGCTCTCAACACTTTGCTCCTTAATCCAATCATTGCCTTGACTGGCCGGAAGATTGGTTCCACGAGCTCAGCTGACCTCGTAAGATTTTTATTGTGTCGTACCTCACACCTCGACAAAGTCCGCTAGTGTCGTACCTCACACCACGACAAAGTCCGCTAGTATCGTACCTCACACCACGACACAGTCCGCTAGTATCGTAGCTCACACCACGACACAGTCCGCTAGTATCGTACCTCACACCACGACACAGTCCGCTAGTATCGTACCTCACACCACGACACAGTCCGCTAGTATCATACCTCACACCACGACACAGTCCGCTAGTATCGTACCTCACACCACGACACAGTCCGCTAGTATCGTAGCTCACACCACGACACAGTCCGCTAGTATCGTACCTCACACCACGACACAGTCCGCTAGTATCGTACCTCACACCACGACACAGTCCGCTAGTATCGTACCTCACACCACGACACAGTCCGCTAGTATCGTAGCTCACACCACGACACAGTCCGCTAGTATCGTACCTCACACCACGACACAGTCCGCTAGTATCGTACCTCACACCACGACACAGTCCGCTAGTATCATACCTCACACCACGACACAGTCCGCTAGTATCGTACCTCACACCACGACACAGTCCGCTAGTATCGTAGCTCACACCACGACACAGTCCGCTAGTATCGTACCTCACACCACGACACAGTCCGCTAGTATCGTACCTCACACCACGACACAGTCCGCTAGTATCATACCTCACACCACGACACAGTCCGCTAGTATCGTACCTCACACCACGACACAGTCCGCTAGTATCGTAGCTCACACCACGACACAGTCCGCTAGTATCGTACCTCACACCACGACACAGTCCGCTAGTATCGTACCTCACACCACGACACAGTCCGCTAGTATCGTACCTCACACCACGACACAGTCCGCTAGTATCGTACCTCACACCTCGACAAAGTCCGCTGGTGTCGTACCTCACACCACGACACAGTCCGCTAGTATCGTACCTCACACCACGACACAGTCCGCTAGTATCGTACCTCACACCACGACACAGTCCGCTAGTATCGTACCTCACACCACGACAAAGTCCGCTAGTATCGTACCTCACACCACGACACAGTCCGCTAGTATCGTACCTCACATCACGACACAGTCCGCTAGTATCGTACCTCACACCACGACAAAGTCCGCTAGTATCGTACCTCACACCACGACACAGTCCGCTAGTATCGTACCTCACATCACGACACAGTCCGCTAGTATCGTACCTCACATCACGACACAGTCCGCTAGTGTCGTACCTCACACCTCGACAAAGTCCGCTGGTGTCGTACCTCACACCACGACAAAGAGCTGTGTCGCCTGCTCACACCACGACAAAGAGTCGCCTGCTCACACCACGACAAAGAGCTGTGTCGCCTGCTCACACCACGACAAAGAGCTGTGTCGCCTGCTCACACCACGACAAAGAGCTGTGTCGCCTGCTCACACCACGACAAAGAGCTGTGTCGCCTGCTCACACCACGACAAAGAGCTGTGTCGCCTGCTCACACCACGGCAAAGAGCTGTGTCGCCTGCTCACACCACGACAAAGAGCTGTGTCGCCTGCTCACACCACGACAAAGAGTCGCCTGCTCACACCACGACAAAGAGTTATATCGCCTGCTCACACCACGACAAAGAGTTATATCGCCTGCTCACACCACGACAAAGAGTTATATCGCCTGCTCACACCACGACAAAGAGTTATATCGCCTGCTCACACCACGACAAAGAGTTATATCGCCTGCTCACACCACGACAAAGAGTTATGCCGCCTGCTCACACCACGACAAAGAGTTATATCGCCTGCTCACACCACGACAAAGAGTTATGCCGCCTGCTCACACCACGACAAAGAGTTATATCGCCTGCTCACACCACGACAAAGAGTTATATCGCCTGCTCACACTACTGAAGGTTGCTGAGCCAGATCACTCGAGCACAGGGAGATGGATGCCCTGACGCTCACCCGCCGCGGATGACTCTTACCAGCCCAACTTGCTGAAGATGTACGGGATGTCTCCATCGTGCCGAGGAAAACATTGCATGCAAACTGACATCACCAAGATGGATGCTTCTGGTTGAATCTGCTCCCGAGCCCCGGGAAGCCGGATGACTCTCCTGGAGCCGGCTTTCGGAGGCCGGTGTAAACCCGGGCTGATCCTGCCAATGGCCGGATAATGCCGGCATTAGCTGAGGTATTACCGGCCAGGAACCTGGAATGATACATGGGATTAAGAGATGTGTTAGAAGTGCGTCTGTAATGGTGGGATTGTTGTGGGATGGTTGTTGTTGTGGTGGTGGTGGTGGTGGTGGTGGTGGTGCTGGTGGTGGTGGTGGTGGTGGTGATGGTGGAGGTGGTGTTGGTGGTGGTGGTGGTTATGTTGGTGGTGGTGGTGGTGGTTAGGGTGGTGGTGATAGTGGTGGTGATGGTTATGGTGGTGATGGTGGTGGTGGTGATGGTAATGGTTGTGATGGTAATGGTGGTGATGGTGGTGGTGGTGATTGTGGTGATTGTGGTGGTGATGGTAATGGTGGTGATGGTTATGGTGGTGATGGTGGTGGTGGTGCTGGTGGTGCTGGTGGTGGTGGTGGTGGTGGTGGTGGTGATGGTGGTGGTGGTGGTGGTGGTGGTGGTGGTGGTGGTGGTGGTGGTGGTGATGGTGGTGGTGGTGGTGGTGGTGGTGGTGGTGGTGGTGGTGGTGGTGATGGTGGTGGTGGTGGTGGTGGTGATGGTGGTGGTGGTGGTGGTGGTGGTGGTGGTGGTGATGGTGGTGGTGGTGGTGGTGGTGGTGGTGATGGTGGTGGTGGTGGTGATGGTGGTGGTGGTGATAGTGGTGGTGATGGTTATGGTGGTGGTGGTGGTGGTGGTGGTGGTGGTGCTGGTGGTGGTGGTGGTGGTGGTGGTGATGGTGGTGGTGGTGGTGGTGGTGGTGGTGGTGGTGGTGATGGTGGTGGTGGTGGTGGTGGTTAGGGTGGTGGTGATAGTGGTGGTGATGGTTATGGTGGTGGTGGTGGTGATTGTGGTGGTGGTGATGGTAATGGTGGTGATGGTAATGGTGGTGGTGGTGGTGGTTCTACTGGTGGTTGTGTGATTGTTGATGGAGGTGGTTTTCCTGGTGATAATATTGTTGTTGTTGTTGGTGATTGTGGTGGTGATACTTAAGAACTTACCTGTCAGTACTCACCTACCTGTGTCAACAAGGAGCGAGCTCCAGCTCTGTGCCCCGCCTGCCTCCCTTGTTGTACCCGTTGCCTTGTAAGTTAACTATTCTGACATTCAAATTCCTTATCGAATCTGTGGCCAGATTCACGAAGCAGTTACGCAAGCACTTACGAACTTGTAGATCTTTTCTCAATCTTTGGCGGCTTTGTTTACAATTATTCAGCAGTTAATGAGCTCCGAAGCACCAGGAGGCTGTTTATAACAATAACAACAGTTGATTGGCAAGTTTCCATGCTTGTAAACTGTTTAATAAATGTAACCAAAGGCGTCAAAGATTGAGGAAAGATGTACATGTTCGTAAGTGCTTGCATAACTGCTTCGTGAATCTGGCCCCTGGTCTTAAAGTTGTGGATGGAGGTGGCTTTCACAACGTCCTCTTCTAGAGCGCCTCACTTGTTAACGACCCGCAGAGGGAACGAGCAGTTCCTTACGGCCCTCATTTGTGCCTCCAGCTTCCACCCGTGTCCTCTTGTCCTGCTTTCTCTCAGTCTGAAAAAGATCTCCGTGTCCACCTTATATATTCCCTCAGTATCTTGTATGTTGTGATCATGTCCACTCTGTTCCTTGTATCGTCTATGGTTGTGAGATGTAGTTTCATTAGTCTATGTTCGTAGCTTAACTCACTTAGCTCTGGCACCAATCTTGTTACAGACCTTTGTACTTTTTCAGTTTTGGCTTTGATTCACAAGGTGCGGACTCCAGTATTGTTCTAACACGTGTTGTGAACATTGCTTTGAAGGAGTCCTGATTCAAGTTCCTAAACGATGTTCTCACATTTGCCAGCGTCTCATACGCTGCTGATGTTATCCTGTCTGTGTGTGTCTCAGGTGTGAGTGATGGAATGATGTCCACTCCCAGATCTTTCTCTCTTTCTGCTTCCTGTAGCTGCCTTCCCTGTGTGGTGTAGCTGCCTTCCCTGTGTGGTGTAGCTGCCTTCCCTGTGTGGTGCAGCTGCCTTCCCTGTGTGGTGTAGCTGCCTTCCCTGTGTGGTGTAGCTGCCTTCCCTGTGTGGTGCAGCTGCCTTCCCTGTGTGGTGTAGCTGCCTTCCCTGTATGGTGTAGCTGCCTTCCCTGTGTGGTGTAGCTGCCTTCCCTGTGTGGTGCAGCTGCCTTCCCTGTGTGGTGTAGCTGCCTTCCCTGTATGGTGTAGCTGCCTTCCCTGTGTGGTGTAGCTGCCTTCCCTGTGTGGTGTAGCTGCCTTCCCTGTGTGGTGCAGCTACCTTCCCTGTGTGGTGTAGCTGCCTTCCCTGTGTGGTGTAGCTGCCTTCCCTGTGTGGTGTAGCTGTCTTCCCTGTGTGGTGTAGCTGTCTTCCCTGTGTGGTGTAGCTGCCTTCCCTGTATGGTGTAGCTGCCTTCCCTGTGTGGTGTAGCTGCCTTCCCTGTGTGGTGTAGCTGCCTTTCCTGTATGGTGTAGCTGCCTTCCCTGTGTGGTGTAGCTGCCTTCCCTGTGTGGTGTAGCTGCCTTCCCTGTATGGTGTAGCTGCCTTCCCTGTGTGGTGTAGCTGCCTTCCCTGTATGGTGTAGCTGCCTTCCCTGTGTGGTGTAGCTGCCTTCCCTGTGTGGTGTAGCTGCCTTCCCTGTGTGGTGTAGCTGCCTTCCCTGTGTGGTGTAGCTGCCTTCCCTGTGTGGTGTAGCTGCCTTCCCTGTGTGGTGTAGCTGCCTTCCCTGTGTGGTGTAGCTGCCTTCCCTGTGTGGTGTAGCTGCCTTCCCTGTGTGGTGTAGCTGCCTTCCCCGTGTGGTGTAGCTGCCTTCCCTGTATGGTGTAGCTGCCTTCCCTGTATGGTGTAGCTGCCTTCCCCGTGTGGTGTAGCTGCCTTCCCTGTATGGTGTAGCTGCCTTCCCTGTATGGTGTAGCTACCTTCCCTGTATGGTGTAGCTGCCTTCCCTGTATGGTGTAGCTGCCTTCCCTGTATGGTGTAACTGCCTTCCCTGTATGGTGTAGCTGCCTTCCCCGTGTGGTGTAGCTGCCTTCCCTGTATGGTGTAGCTGCCTTCCCCGTGTGGTGTAGCTGCCTTCCCTGTATGGTGCAGCTGCCTTCCCTGAATGGTGTAGCTGCCTTCCCTGTATGGTGTAGCTGCCTTCCCCGTGTGGTGTAGCTGCCTTCCCTGTATGGTGTAGCTGCCTTCCCTGAATGGTGTAGCTGCCTTCCCTGTATGGTGTAGCTGCCTTCCCTGTATGGTGTAGCTGCCTTCTGGTCTCCTCTCTCCCTTTCCCCTGCCCATAACTTTACCCTTACATTATATCACCTCATATTAAGGCAAATGTTGGCCAGGGTATTCCCCTCCCCATCTCTGTGTGGCATAATTCCCCGCTGGCAGCTTCATGAGGTCTTCGCTGGTAAAGCTTGAGACAAAGTAGTTATTTTGCAAAGTAGTTAAAACGAAAAAAGTTGATTCGTGTTCTCCGCCACTTTGGTGTGAAAATGGTGGAGAAGGTCTTGGGGTTTGGTAGTATTTTTGGCTGTGGTGGGATCTATAAGCTCTCTGTTATTTGGTTGATTATTGTTTAATTACAGTTTTACTTGACGGTGTACTCGGCGGTGCCCGGGTCGCCTTCCTTCTTCACACACCCTCTCACTGGCTCACGGCATCACTGTAACCGTGATCCCATCACACTATCTTCACTGTAAGCACCTTCACACCATACCCAGCTCCAGTTACACACACACCCTTACTATCTCCACCCTTACACACTCCCCCCCCCCCTCCCCAATACTCCCCTATCACTGCAACCATTTTCACTGCACATTATTCACATTGCTGTAATCAAAAGGTTGTTATCTAGTACCCAACTCTATCACCTGAACATAACACTTTGCACTTCACTATCTGAACACAATTATATTTAAACGTATGTTGAACTCTAGGGACATTTGGTTGCACATTTCATTTCCACCTTGACGGTGTGGGTGAAGCGGGCCGGAGGGCAGCCGCCCACCCTACGACACTCCCCATAAACACACCCGTCACTATGGAAAGTTGCATGTGGCTAGCCCTGGACGTCTGGCTTAAAGCCTTGGACAGGCAGACAGATATTATCTTTTATAGATAAATGGGGTACCCAGCGGTCCCCGGGTCTCTGTTCTTCCTCCCTCCATCCCCCATCTAGTTCCTCCTACATCTCTTCTCTCAGCGTCTCTCCTGTTAGCTGTCCCACTTATCCCTCCCGTTCTCTCTCTCTCTCTCTCTCTCTCTCTCTCTCTCTCTCTCTCTCTCTCTCTCTCTCTCTCTCTCTCTCTCTCTCTCTCTCTTTCTCACTGGACTAAACGTGCTTGACCAACGTCAAATCAACGGTGTGCTAGGAGCCAGGGGGTCCCTACCACCCTTCCCCTTGTTACCCCTTTCCCCCTCCCCCCCCTCCTGGTGCTACCACCCAGATAACTGGGGAAACACTAGTTGCAAGTAGCCTCTTAACACCGTGTGTGGCCAGTCTCGCGTTACTCTGTAACTACTCCCTAATGACCACTACCTGTCCCAGTCGGGTCATTAGGGAAGCTCAGTAGATCACTTTGGCTGAATCTTACACAACATCTTCAGCTGGGTTGTTAAATATCGACCACGAGTGATGTGTGGTGGTGTCTCCTCCTCCTCTTAGCACACAACTCCTCCTCTTAGCACACAACTCCTCCTCCTCCTAGCACACAACTCCTCCTCTTAGCACACAACTCCTCCTCTTAGCACACAACTCCTCCTCTTAGCACACAACTCCTCCTCTTAGCACACAACTCCTCCTCTTAGCACACAACTCCTCCTCTTAGCACACAACTCCTCCTCTTAGCACACAACTCCTCCTCTTAGCACACAACTCCTCCTCTTAGCACACAACTCCTCCTCTTAGTACACAACTCCTCCTCTTAGCACACAACTCCTCCTCTTAGCACACAACTCCTCCTCTTAGCACACAACTCCTCCTCTTAGCACACAACTCCTCCTCTTAGCACACAACTCCTCCTCTTAGCACACAACTCCTCCTCTTAGCACACAACTCCTCCTCTTAGCACACAACTCCTCCTCTTAGCACACAACTCCTCCTCTTAGCACACAACTCCTCCTCCTAGCACACAACTCCTCCTCTTAGCACACAACTCCTCCTCTTAGCACACAACTCCTCCTCTTAGCACACAACTCCTCCTCTTAGTACACAACTCCTCCTCTTAGTACACAACTCCTCCTCTTAGCACACAACTCCTCCTCTTAGCACACAACTCCTCCTCTTAGCACACAACTCCTCCTCTTAGCACACAACTCCTCCTCTTAGCACACAACTCCTCCTCTTAGCACACAACTCCTCCTCTTAGCACACAACTCCTCCTCTTAGCACACAACTCCTCCTCTTAGCACACAACTCCTCCTCTTAGCACACAACTCCTCCTCTTAGCACACAACTCCTCCTCTTAGCACACAACTCCTCCTCTTAGCACACAACTCCTCCTCTTAGCACACAACTCCTCCTCTTAGCACACAACTCCTCCTCTTAGCACACAACTCCTCCTCTTAGCACACAACTCCTCCTCTTAGTACACAACTCCTCCTCTTAGCACACAACTCCTCCTCTTAGCACACAACTCCTCCTCTTAGTACACAACTCCTCCTCTTAGCACACAACTCCTCCTCTTAGCACACAACTCCTCCTCTTAGCACACAACTCCTCCTCTTAGTACACAACTCCTCCTCTTAGCACACAACTCCTCCTCTTAGCACACAACTCCTCCTCTTAGTACACAACTCCTCCTCTTAGCACACAACTCCTCCTCTTAGCACATAAAATATTAATCTTCAACATTAATGCTCTCTGGTTCCCTAGAAATATATTAATTTCCTTCGTCAGTGATCGTAGGATCCAGCATATATTGATATCTTAACTCAGTGATCGTAGGTTCGAGCAAATATTGATATCTTAACTCAGTGATCGTAGGATCCAGCATATATTGATATCTTAACTCAGTGATCGTAGGTTCGAGCAAATATTGATATCTTAACTCAGTGATCGTAGGTTCGAGCAAATATTGATATCTTAACTCAGTGATCGTAGGATTCAGCAAATATTGATATCTTAACTCAGTGATCGTAGGTTCGAGCAAATATTGATATCTTAACTCAGTGATCGTAGGATTCAGCAAATATTGATATCTTAACTCAGTGATCGTAGGTTCGAGCAAATATTGATATCTTAACTCAGTGATCGTAGGTTCGAGCAAATATTGATATCTTAACTCAGTGATCGTAGGATTCAGCAAATATTGATATCTTAACTCAGTGATCGTAGGTTCGAGCAAATATTGATATCTTAACTCAGTGATCGTAGGTTCGAGCAAATATTGATATCTTAACTCAGTGATCGTAGGATTCAGCAAATATTGATATCTTAACTCAGTGATCGTAGGTTCGAGCAAATATTGATATCTTAACTCAGTGATCGTAGGATTCAGCAAATATTGATATCTTAACTCAGTGATCGTAGGTTCGAGCAAATATTGATATCTTAACTCAGTGATCGTAGGTTCGAGCAAATATTGATATCTTAACTCAGTGATCGTAGGATTCAGCAAATATTGATATCTTAACTCAGTGATCGTAGGTTCGAGCAAATATTGATATCTTAACTCAGTGATCGTAGGTTCGAGAAAATATTGATATCTTAACTCAGTGATCGTAGGATTCAGCAAATATTGATATCTTAACTCAGTGATCGTAGGTTCGAGCAAATATTGATATCTTAACTCAGTGATCGTAGGATTCAGCAAATATTGATATCTTAACTCAGTGATCGTAGGTTCGAGCAAATATTGGTATCTTAACTCAGAGATCGTAGGTTCGAGCAAATATTGATATCTTAACTCAGTGATCGTAGGATTCAGCAAATATTGGTATCTTAACTCAGTGATCGTAGGTTCGAGCAAATATTGATATCTTAACTCAGTGATCGTAGGTTCGAGCAAATATTGATATCTTAACTCAGTGATCGTAGGATTCAGCAAATATTGATATCTTAACTCAGTGATCGTAGGTTCGAGCAAATATTGATATCTTAACTCAGTGATCGTAGGTTCGAGCAAATATTGATATCTTAACTCAGTGATCGTAGGATTCAGCAAATATTGATATCTTAACTCAGTGATCGTAGGTTCGAGCAAATATTGATATCTTAACTCAGTGATCGTAGGATTCAGCAAATATTGATATCTTAACTCAGTGATCGTAGGTTCGAGCAAATATTGGTATCTTAACTCAGAGATCGTAGGTTCGAGCAAATATTGATATCTTAACTCAGTGATCGTAGGATTCAGCAAATATTGGTATCTTAACTCAGTGATCGTAGGTTCGAGCAAATATTGATATCTTAACTCAGTGATCGTAGGATTCAGCAAATATTGGTATCTTAACTCAGTGATCGTAGGTTCGAGCAAATATTGATATCTTAACTCAGTGATCGTAGGATTCAGCAAATATTGATATCTTAACTCAGTGATCGTAGGTTCGAGCAAATATTGATATCTTAACTCAGTGATCGTAGGATTCAGCAAATATTGGTATCTTAACTCAGTGATCGTAGGTTCGAGCAAATATTGATATCTTAACTCAGTGATCGTAGGATTCAGCAAATATTGATATCTTAACTCAGTGATCGTAGGTTCGAGCAAATATTGATATCTTAACTCAGTGATCGTAGGTTCGAGCAAATATTGATATCTTAACTCAGTGATCGTAGGTTCGAGCAAATATTGATATCTTAACTCAGTGATCGTAGGATTCAGCAAATATTGGTATCTTAACTCAGTGATCGTAGGTTCGAGCAAATATTGATATCTTAACTCAGTGATCGTAGGATTCAGCAAATATTGATATCTTAACTCAGTGATCGTAGGATTCAGCAAATATTGGTATCTTAACTCAGTGATCGTAGGTTCGAGCAAATATTGATATCTTAACTCAGTGATCGTAGGATCCAGCAAATATTGATATCTTAACTCAGTGATCGTAGGATCCAGCAAATATTGATATCTTAACTAGTGTCATATAGAGCAAATATGTCTCGTCTAGGGGTTATATCTGTATTTTGTATCTCTTATTTCACTTTCAGACATAATCATTGTTTTCCAGCCTCCCGTCACTTCAACATTAGAATTGTGTTCATGTTTCCAGCTGGCTATGTCTCACAAACCATTCTTGTATTGACTCCTATCTATTGACGCTTCCTAGCTCTGATCCACACGACTATTGGTGTCGGCGTCCCCATGTGTCTCACCTAGGGGGGAGAGGGAGAACGAACTAGGGAAGTGACGGAGAGAGAAGTCAGAAATCATGAGAGAAAGTGAGAAATTGCGTTAAACAGGTGACGTGAGGATCATAACGAAAGAGAGATGAGAGGGAGAGAAATGAGAGAGAGAGATGAGAGAGAGAGAGAGAGAGAGAGAGAGAGAGAGAGAGAGAGAGAGAGAGAGAGAGAGAGAGAGAGAGAGAGAGATGAGAGAGGGAGAAGGTCTGAGCTAAACACAGGGGCTGTCAATAGCACCTAAAGCTTTTTGGCCTTTGTTGAGTTGAGCGGAGTATAATATGAGGCCATATCTCTGTGAGAGGAAGAGGGGAGCAGCCATTCTTTGCGAGGGGAGAAGCTGAGGTATCTAACGCTGCCTGAAAGGGTGAACTAGAGGTGAGGGGGAAAGTTTACGAAATGGGATTGTTAAATGGAAAATGGAGAGAAAGAAAGAGAAGTAGGCAGGAACACTAACATAGGGGCTCAGAGGAGAAAGGTAGAGAAAGTTGGAGGAAAGCGAAAAGGAACTGGAGAGAGCGAATGATAATGGAAAGGTAGACAAAGAAAAGGTCAAGCAAGGGTGGTGAAGAGTGAGAGGGAGAGAGAGAGGGAGAGGAATGAGAGGGAGAGCACGTACAGAGGAAGGGTTAAGTACTTGGTAGAGTGATGGCCGGACCTGGCCTCCTTCCACCTCCACCCGGCCCTCTGTATTGATTGATGGAAAGGTGGATCTGGCTCTCCTTCTGCTTGTGTTATCACTGTTATCTCTGGCACTGTTATCTCTGGCACTGTTATCTCTGGTACTGTTATATCTGGTACTGTTATCTCTGGTATTGCTATCTCTGGCACTGTTATCTCTGGAACTGTTATCTCTGGTACTGTTATCTCTGGCACTGTTATCTCTGGTATTGCTATCTCTGGCACTGTTATCTCTGGTGTTGTTATATCTGGTACTGTTATCTCTGGTACTGTTATCTCTGGTACTATTATCTCTGGTACTGTTATCTCTGGCAATGTTATCTCTGGCACTGTTATCTCTGGCACTGTTATCTTTGGAACTGTTATCTCTGGTACTGTTATCTCTGGAACTATTATCACTGGCACTGTTATCACTGGTACTGTTATCTCTGGTACTGTTATCTCTGGTACTGTTATCTCTGGCACTGATATCTCTGGTACTGTTATCTCTGGCACTGATATCTCTGGTACTGTTATCTCTGGTACTGTTATCTCTGGTACTGTTATCTCTGGTACTGTTATCTCAGGTATTGTTATCTCTGGTACTGTTATCTCTGGTTCTGTTATCTCTGGTACTGTTATCTCTAGTACTGTTATCTCTGGAACTGTTATCTCTGACACTGTTATCTTTGGTACTGTTATCTCTGGTACGGTTATCACTGGTCCTGTTATCTCTGGTAGTTACCTCTGGTCCTGTTATCTCTGGTACCGTTATCTCTGGTACTGTTATCTCTGGTACTGTTATCACTGGTACTGTTATGTCTGGTACTGTTATCTCTGGTACTGTTATCTCTGGTACTGTTATCACTGGCACTGTTATCTCTGGCACTGTCATCTCTGGAACTGTTATCTCTGGCACTGTTATCTCTAGTACTGTTATCTCTTGAACTGCTATCTCTGGAACTGTTATCTCTGGCACTATTATCTCTGGTACTGTTATCTCTGGTTCTGTTATCTCTGGTACTGCTATCTCTAGTACTGTTATCTCTGGAACTGTTATATCTGACACTGTTATCTCTAGTACTGTTATCTCTGGAACTGTTATCTCTGACACTGTTATCTCTAGCACTGTTATCTCTGGAACTGTCATCTCTGACACTGTTATCTCTAGTATTGTTATCTCTGGAACTGTTATCTCTGGAACTGTTATCTCTGGTACTGTTATCTCTGGCACTGTTATCTCTGGCACTGTTATCTCTGGTACCGTTATCTCTGGCACTGTTATCTCTGGCACTGTTATCTCTGGTACCGTTATCTCTGGCACTGTTATCTCTGGTACCGTTATCTCTGGCACTGTTATCTCTAGTACTGTTATCTTTGGTACTGTTATCTCTGGCACTGTTATCTCTGGTACTATTATCTCTGGCACTGTTATCTCTGGTACTGTTATCTCTGGCACTGTTATCTCTGGCAGTGTTATCTCTGACACTGTTATCTCTGGTACTGTTATCTCTGGTACTGTTATCTCTGGCACTGTTATCTCTGGCAGTGTTATCTCTGGCACTGTTATCTATGGTCCTGTTATCTCTGGAACTGTTATTTCTGGTACTGCTATCTCTGGTACTGTTATCTTTGGTACTGATACTATCACTAATCTGAATCAAAAACGTTATCTGTAAGAAATAAAGACGTTGACAGTATTGGCTGGACTAAATCAAACATACTTTTTGGGTATAAATTAACATATGTTTATACAAGAATGTCTGTATGTATGTTTGGGGTTGGAGGCCTGACGTAAGGGGCTAGTCTCACTAAACTTCAGTGAAGATGGTTACAGTGACAAAGGGGAAGATGGTGATGGGTAGGGAAGCTGGGGCAGGATAGGGAATATAGTGAAGGGTAAGAAAGGTGGTGAAGGGTAGGGAAGGTGGTGAAAGGTAGGGAAGGTGGAGAAGTGAAAGGAAAGTGGTGGAGGGTAGGGAAGGTGGTGATGAAAATCACCTAAAAACAAAGGTTAAACAAAGGTTAAACAAAGGTTAAACAAAGGTTAAACAATGGCCCACAATGTACCTTTACTAAAGATAGTCTTGATTAACAAATTAACATTTCCTTTTCATCATTTTTAGAGCAATTGACAGTAGGAAAGATTGCAACAGATTCCTTGCCTTTAACGTTGTGTACCTTGACTTTAGGAAAGCTTTTGACACAGTGCCACATGAAAGAGTGATTAAAAAGTTATAGACTCATGGTATTGGGGAGGTGCTATATTAAGTTGGATTAGGACATGGCTATATTAAAGGAAACAGAGAGTGTTAGTATAAATGGAATTAAGTCAGAGTGGGAAAATGTTGTAAATGGAGTGCCTCAAGGCTCTGTCCTGGGACCTCTGTTATACATAATATATATACCTGATTTACATTCAGGTTTGAGCAGCAATATTTGCAAATTTGCAGACGTTAAAGAAACGGGGGTGAGATAAACACGGAAGAAGACTCGCAATCACTTCAAGATGATCTAATTAGGTCTTTAAAATTCTCAACAGATTGGCAGATGGAGTTTAATGCTGACACATGTAAGGATGTGAGGCTAGGTAATGATGATAGAGCTACAGGATATGAGCTGGATGGTGTTGAGATTGCGATCTGATTTACGAACCAAGCAAAAAAATAAGGTATTAAACATATTAATACATAATACATTGAATAAGTTTCGATTTAGGAAAGACCTGGGTAAATACTGGTTCAGTAACAGGGTTGTCGATTTTTGGAACCAGTTACCGGGTAATATAATATCCCTTGATTGTTTTAGTCGTAGGTTAGACATATATATGAATGAGTTTGGGGTGGATGTCAATAGGAGGTGCCGCGAACGGGCCAATACACCTTTAGTTTCCTTGATTGATATTCTTATGTTCAAAATGTTCTCTCTGCAGCTCTGTTACTAAACAGAAGACTACAGTAAAGAGACTGCCGGAGAAGATAAGAAAGATCAAGGGAAGAGGAAGGTACAGGGGAAGGGAAAAGTACAATAAACGGGAATGATACAGTAGTGGGTAAGTACAGAAGAGGGGATACGTATAGGAGAGGGGAGAGGCACAGTGCAGTATACAGGAAAGAGTAAATTGTCAGAACAGGTGGCGCAGTGGTAACACACTCGCCCCACGCTTCGCCCGTAGGTTCAGGCCGTCCTCATAAACAAAGACCCAAAGACCATTCCATCAAACCGCCAACCCCCTCCCCCCCACCGCGCTGTTTATGAATGAAAAAACCGTTTACACACGACTCGCAACTTAACGTTCGAACACTTCCGGAACAAGTGCTTCACTGACGACTTTTGTTCGAACCACAACGCTATAAATGCTTCACCCACGTACTACAAATACAAATAATCGCCAACAGAACCTAAACACCTAACCTAACCAGTGCCTAAATATGCACAATATACTAATATAAAGGAGTATTAAGACAGGAATTTCCTTAAGTACTTTCGTATTTAATAATACAGCTTCAGAAGGGTCCTTCTGAAGATGTATTATTAAATACGAAAGTACTTATTGAATTTCCTCTCTTAGTCCTTCCATCATGGTCTGACACTCGTATAATAATATTCATTTATATTTGAGAGAATTCCTAATTAGAATGAACAGCATGTTAAAATTGGTGAATGCGTCTTTGGGGTCGACCGCTGGATGGAATGGTCTTGTTCTGAGGACGGGTCGCCAGGTTCGTATCCTGGCCGGGGAGGATTGACTAGGCGCCAGTCCTTACCTGTACGCCTCAGTTCACCCAGCAGTGATTGGGTGCCTGGCTGTTAACGGTTGGCGGGTTGTGTTCCAAGGGGACCTAGTGGGTGAAGCTTGCCATGAGCTATGGGAAGGGGAACCTCTGAGCCTGCTAACAGGTGGCACCAGTCGACTGCTGATAGGAGGCAGCAGTTGACTGTTAACAGGAGGCAGCAGTCGACTGCTAACAGGTGGCAGCAGTTGACTGTTAACAGGAGGCAGCAGTTGACTGTTAACAGGAGGCAGCAGTTGACTGTTAACAGGAGGCAGCAGTCGACTGCTGATAGGAGGCAGCAGTTGACTGTTAACAGGAGGCAGCAGTTGACTGTTAACAGGTGGCAGCAGTTGACTGTTAACAGGAGGCAGCAGTTGACTGTTAACAGGAGGCAGCAGTTGACTGTTAACAGGAGGCAGCAGTTGACTGTTAACAGGAGGCAGCAGTTGACTGTTAACAGGAGGCAGCAGTTGACTGTTAACAGGAGGCAGCAGTTGACTGTTAACAGGAGGCAGCAGTTGACTGTTAACAGGAGGCAGCAGTTGACTGTTAACAGGAGGCACCAGTCGACTGCTAACAGGAGGCACCAGTCGACTGCTAACAGGAGGCAGCAGTCGACTGCTAACAGGAGGCAGCAGTCGACTGCTAACAGGAAGCACCAGTCGACTGTTCCTACACCCGCCTGTGTAAAGCAAAAACCAGGAGATAGTATAGATGAAGAGGGTGTCAGAAGAAGGAAGGAGATAGAGACGAGAGGAAGAGCACAGAACGAGGGACGAGGCCAATATGTGACTGGCAGTGTTAGTCATTTATTATGCACCCCATGTTGCTGGTGAGTGGCATGCATGTATTATGCACCCCATGTTGCTGGTGAGTGGCATGCATGTATTATGCACCCCATGTTGCTGGTGAGTGGCATGCATGTATTATGCACCCCATACTAATCCCGTGAGTGGTGGTGGGCTCATTTATCTAAGCACGAGGCGATCTTGTGAAGCTAGTTACACAATTGTTAATATTACGTACACATATACATACATATATGTACACACACACACACACACACACACACACACACACACACACACACACACACACACACACACACACATATATATATATATATATATATATATATATATATATATATATATATATATATATATATATATATATATATATATATATAATATGGGGGTAGGAGAAGAAAATATCAAAGTGTTCAGTGAGGATCCACAAGGTCTTCTCTGAGTACTCTTTATTTTCTTCTACGAAGCTTAGACCCCTTTTTGATGTACCCTTTTTATATATCACATATATAAACAAATGTTGTTGAATATGCCCGAAAGGGTAAGATTAATGATTCTAACACCAATCTTCTCAATATTTGTAATGTTTTTCTTCACTGTTAAGGGAAGTTGAAAAAATAACTATAAAGTTCATTTTCACAATTTGTTATGATCTGACGCCTAGAGAAGCGTTTCGCAAGGCACTCCTTACATTTTCAAAGACAAATTTTCCATGCTTTGCCAAGGCTTATATTCGCTTGGGGAGAGGTGGTGGAGGAAGTGATTGAGATGAACACGTGAATGAATGGTATAATGGATAATAATAGGCTATTAAATGCTTATGTTCCTGCTTCTTCTGTCTCTGTGTTGGTTTGGGGTCTTGAAGAGGGTAGAATGTAATTATGTGTTAACTGGTTGTTGATTCCTTAGTAGTGTGATCTTGATCCTCTCTTAGGAGTGTGAGGGAGAGCTTAGGAGTGTGACGGAGAGCTTGTGAGGGTGAGCTTAGGAGTGTGAGGGTGAGCTTAGGAGTGTGAGGGTGAGCTTAGGAGTGTGAGGGAGAGCTTAGGAGTGTGAGGGAGAGCTTGTGAGGGTGAGCTTAGGAGTGTGAGGGTGAGCTTAGGAGTGTGAGGGTGAGCTTAGGAGTGTGAGGGAGAGCTTAGGACTGTGAGGGAGAACTTGTGAGGGTGAGCTTAAGAGTGTGAGGGTGAGCTTAGGAGTGTGAGGGAGAGCTTAGGAGTGTGAGGGAGAGCTTAGGAGTGTGAGGGAGAACTTGTGAGGGTGAGCTTAAGAGTGCGAGGGTGAGCTTAGGAGTGTGAGGGAGAGCTTAGGAGTGTGAGGGAGGAGTTTAGGAGTGTGAGGGAGAGCTTAGGAGTGTGAGGGGGGAGCTTAGGAGTGTGAGGGGGAGCTTAGGAGTGTGAGGGAGAGCTTAGGAGTGTGAGGGGGAGCTTGTGAGGGTGAGCTTGTGAGGGTGAGCTTTGGAGTGTGAGGGAGAGCTTAGGAGTGTGAGGGAGAGCTTAGGAGAGTGAGGGAGAGCTTAGGAGTGTGAGGGAGAGCTTAGGAGTGTGAGGGAGAGCTTAGGAGTGTGAGGGAGAGCTTAGGAGTGTGAGGGGGAGCTTGTGAGGGTGAGCTTAGGAGTGTGAGGGTGAGCTTAGGAGTGTGAGGGAGAGCTTAGGAATGTGAGGGGGAGCTTGTGAGGGTGAGGGAGAGCTTAGGAGTGTGAGGGAGAGCTTAGGAGTGTGAGGAAGAGCTTAAGAGTGTGAGGGAGAGCTCAGGAGTGTGAGGGAGAGCTCAGGAGTGTGAGGGAGAGCTTAGGAGTGTGAGGGAGAGCTTAGGAGTGTGAGGGAGAGCTTAAGAGTGTGAGGGAGAGCTTAGGAGTGTGAGGGAGAGCTTAGGAGTGTAAGGGAGAGCTTAGGAGTGTGAGGGAGAGCTTAGAAGTGTGAGGGAGAGCTTAGAAGTGTGAGGGAGAGCTTAGGAGTGTGAGGGAGAGCTTAGGAGTGTGAGGGAGAGCTTAGGAGTGTGAGGGAGAACTTGTGAGGGTGAGGGAGAGCTTAGAAGTGTGAGAGAGCTCAGGAGTGTGAGGGAGAGCTTACGAGTGTGAAGGAGAGCTTAGGAGTGTGAGGGGGAGCTTAGGAGTGTGAGAGAGAGCTTAGGAGTGTGAGGGGGAGCTTAGGAGTGTGAGGGGGAGCTTAGGAGTGTGAGGGGGAGCTTAGGAGTGTGAGGGAGAGCTCAGGAGTGTGAGGGAGAGCTCAGGAGTGTGAGGGAGAGCTCAGGAGTGTGAGGGAGAGCTCAGGAGTGTGAGGGAGAGCTTAGGAGTGTGAGAGCTTAGGAGTGTGAGGGGGAGCTTAGGAGTGTGAGGTAGAGCTTAGGAGTGTGAGGGGGAGCTTAGGAGTGTGAGGGGGAGCTTAGGAGTGTGAGGGAGAGCTTAGGAGTGTGAGGGGGAGCTTAAAAGTGTGAGAGCTTAGGAGTGTGAGGGGGAGCTTAGGAGTGTGAGGTAGAGCTTAGGAGTGTGAGGGGGAGCTTAGGAGTGTGAGGGGGAGCTTAGGAGTGTGAGGGAGAGCTTAGGAGTGTGAGAGCTTAGGAGAGTGAGAGCTTAGGAGTGTGAGGGATAAGGAGTGTGGGAGGTTATCTTGAGATGAGGTTATCTTGCGATGATTTCGGGGTTTTAGTGACCCCGCGGCCCGGTCCTCGACCAGGCCTCCACCCCCCAGGAAGCAGCCCGTGACAGCTGACTAACACCCAGGTACCTATTTTACTTCTAGGTAACAGGGGCATAGGGTGAAAGAAACTCTGCCCAATGTTTCTCACCGGCGCCTGGGATCGAACCCAGGACCACAGGATCACAAGTCCAACGTGCTGTCCGCTCGGCCGACCAGCTCCCATTGGGAGAGCTTAGGAGTGTGAGGGGGAGCTCAGGAGTGTGAGGGGGAGCTTAGGAGAGTGAGGGGGAGCTTAGGAGTGTGAGAGCTTAGGAGTGTGAGAGCTTAGGAGTGTGAGGGGGAGCTCAGGAGTGTGAGGGGGAGCTTAGGAGTGTGAGGGAGAGCTTAGGAGTGTGAGAGCTTAGGAGTGTGAGGGAGAGCTTAGGAGTGTGAGAGCTTAGGAGTGTGAGAGGGAGCTCAGGAGTGTGAGGGGGGAGCTTAGGAGAGTGAGGGGGAGCTTAGGAGTGTGAGAGCTTAGGAGTGTGAGGGAGAGCTTAGTAGTGTGAGGGAGAGCTTAGGAGTGTGAGGGGGAGCTTGTGAGGGTGAGCTTAGGAGTGTGAGGGTGAGCTTAGGAGTGTGAGGGAGAGCTTAGGAGTGTGAGGGGGAGCTTGTGAGGGTGAGCTTAGGAGTGTGAGGGAGAGCTTAGGAGTGTGAGGGAGAGCTTAGGAGTGTGAGGGAGAGCTTAGGAGTGAGAGGGAGAGCTCAGGAGTGTGAGGGAGAGCTTAGGAGTGTGAAGGAGAGCTTAGGTGTGTGAGGGAGAGCTTAGGAGTGTGAGGGAGAGCTTAGGAGTGTGAGGGAGAGCTTATGAGTGTGAGGGAGAGCTTAGGAGTGTAAGGGAGAGCTTAGGAGTGTGAGGGAGAGCTTAGAAGTGTGAGGGAGAGCTTAGGAGTGTGAGGGAGAGCTTAGGAGTGTGAGGGAGAGCTTAGGAGTGTGAGGGAGAGCTTAGGAGTGTGAGAGAGCTCAGGAGTGTGAGGGAGAGCTTACGAGTGTGAAGGAGAGCTTAGGAGTGTGAGGGGGAGCTTAGGAGTGTGAGGGAGAGCTTAGGAGTGTGAGGGGAAGCTTAGGAGTGTGAGAGAGAGCTTAGGAGTGTGAGGGGGAGCTTAGGAGTGTGAGGGGGAGCTTAGCAGTGTGAGGGGGAGCTTAGGAGTGTGAGGGAGAGCTCAGGAGTGTGAGGGAGACCTCAGGAGTGTGAGGGAGAGCTCAGGAGTGTGAGGGAGAGCTCAGGAGTGTGAGGGAGAGCTTAGGAGTGTGAGAGCTTAGGAGTGTGAGGGGGAGCTTAGGAGTGTGAGGTAGAGCTTAGGAGTGTGAGGGGGAGCTTAGGAGTGTGAGGGGGAGCTTAGGAGTGTGAGGGAGAGCTTAGGAGTGTGAGGGGGAGCTTAGGAGTGTGAGAGCTTAGGAGTGTGAGGGGGAGCTTAGGAGTGTGAGGTAGAGCTTAGGAGTGTGAGGGGGAGCTTAGGAGTGTGAGGGGGAGCTTAGGAGTGTGAGGGAGAGCTTAGGAGTGTGAGAGCTTAGGAGAGTGAGAGCTTAGGAGTGTGAGGGATAAGGAGTGTGAGGGATAAGGAGTGTGAGGGAGGTTATCTTGAGATGAGGTTATCTTGCGATGATTTCGGGGTTTTAGTGACCCCGCGGCCCGGTCCTCGACCAGGCCTCCACCCCCCAGGAAGCAGCCCGTGACAGCTGACTAACACCCAGGTACCTATTTTACTTCTAGGTAACAGGGGCATAGGGTGAAAGAAACTCTGCCCAATGTTTCTCGCCGGCGCCTGGGATCGAACCCAGGACCACAGGATCACAAGTCCAACGTGCTGTCCGCTCGGCCGACCAGCTCCCATTGGGAGAGCTTAGGAGTGTGAGGGGGAGCTCAGGAGTGTGAGGGGGGAGCTTAGGAGAGTGAGGGGGAGCTTAGGAGTGTGAGAGCTTAGGAGTGTGAGAGCTTAGGAGTGTGAGGGGGAGCTCAGGAGTGTGAGGGGGAGCTTAGGAGTGTGAGGGAGAGCTTAGGAGTGCGAGGGAGAGCTTAGGAGTGTGAGAGCTTAGGAGTGTGAGAGGGAGCTCAGGAGTGTGAGGGGGGAGCTTAGGAGAGTGAGGGGGAGCTTAGGAGTGTGAGAGCTTAGGAGTGTGAGGGAGAGCTTAGGAGTGTGAGAGCTTAGGAGTGTGAGGGGGAGCTCAGGAGTGTGAGGGGGAGCTTAGGAGAGTGAGGGGGGGAGCTTAGGAGTGTGAGAGCTTAGGAGTGTGAGGGGGAGCTTAGGTGTGTTAGGGGGAGCTTAGGAGTGTGAGGGCTTAGGAGTGTGAGGGGGAGCTTAGGAGTGTGAGAGCTTAGGAGTGTGAGGGGGAGCTTAGGAGTGTGAGAGCTTAGGAGTGTGAGGGAGAGCTTAGGAGTGTGAGGGGGAGCTCAGGAGTGTGAGGGGGAGCTTAGGAGAGTGAGGGGGAGCTTAGGAGTGTGAGGGGGAGCTTAGGAGTGTGAGGGAGAGCTTAGGAGTGTGAGGGGGAGCTTAGGAGTGTGAGAGCTTAGGAGTGTGAGGGGGAGCTTAGGAGTGTGAGGTAGAGCTTAGGAGTGTGAGGTAGAGCTTAGGAGTGTGAGGGGGAGCTTAGGAGTGTGAGGGGGAGCTTAGGAGTGTGAGGGAGAGCTTAGGAGTGTGAGAGCTTAGGAGAGTGAGAGCTTAGGAGTGTGAGGGATAAGGAGTGTGGGAGGTTATCTTGAGATGAGGTTATCTTGCGATGATTTCGGGGTTTTAGTGACCCCGCGGCCCGGTCCTCGACCAGGCCTCCACCCCCCAGGAAGCAGCCCGTGACAGCTGACTAACACCCAGGTACCTATTTTACTTCTAGGTAACAGGGGCATAGGGTGAAAGAAACTCTGCCCAATGTTTCTCGCCGGCGCCTGGGATCGAACCCAGGACCACAGGATCACAAGTCCAACGTGCTGTCCGCTCGGCCGACCAGCTCCCATTGGGAGAGCTTAGGAGTGTGAGGGGGAGCTTAGGAGTGTGAGGGGGAGCTTAGGAGTGTGAGGGAGAGCTTAGGAGTGTGAGGGGGAGCTTAGGAGAGTGAGGGGGAGCTTAGGAGTGTGAGAGCTTAGGAGTGTGAGGGGGAGCTTAGGAGTGTGAGAGCTTAGGAATGTGAGGGGGAGCTTAGGAATGTGAGGGGGAGCTTAGGAGTGTGAGGGGGAGCTTAGGAGTGTGAGAGCTTAGGAGTGTGAGGGAGAGCTTAGGAGTGTGAGAGCTTAGGAATGTGAGGGGGAGCTTAGGAGTGTGAAGGAGAGCTTAGGCGTGAGAGATAGAGCTTAGGAGTGTGAGGGGGAGCTAGGAGTGTGAGGGGGAGCTTAGGAGTGTGAGGGAGAGCTTAGGAGTGTGAGGGAGAGCTTAGGAGTGAGGGGGAGCTTAGGAGTGTGATGGGGAGCTCAGGAATGTGAGGGGGAGCTTAGGAGAGTGAGAGGGAGCTTAGGAGTGTGAGAGCTTAGGAGTGTGAGGGAGAGCTTAGGCGTGAGAGAGATAGCTTAGGAGTGTGAGGGGGAGCTAGGAGTGTGAGGGGGAGCTTAGGAGTGTGAGAGCTTAGAAGTGTGAGGGGAAGCTTAGGAGTGTGAGAGCTTAGGGAGTGTGAGGGGGAGCTTAGGAGTGTGAGGGGGAGCTTAGGAGTGTGAGGGGGAGCTTAGGAGTGTGAGGGGGAGCTTAGGAGTGTGAGGGGGAGCTTAGGAGTGTGAGGGAGAGCTTAGGAGTGTGAGGGAGAGCTTAGGAGAGTAAGGGGGAGCTTAGCAGAGTGAGGGGGAGCTTAGGAATGTGAGAGCTTAGGAGTGTGAGGGAGAGCTTAGGAGTGTGAGGGAGAGCTTAGGGAGTGTGAGGGCGAGCTTAGGAGTGTGAGGGAGAGCTTAGGAGTGTGAGGGGGAGCTTAGGAGTGTGAGGGGGAGCTTAGGAGTGAGGGAGAGCTTAGGAGTGTGAGAGGGAGCTTAGGAGTGTGAGAGCTTAGGAGTGTGAGGGGGAGCTTAGAAGTGTGAGGGAGAGCTTAGGAGTGTGAGGGAGAGCTTAGGAGTGTGAGGGGAGAGCTTACGGAGTGTGAGGGAGAGCTTAGGAGTGTGAGGGAGAGCTTAAGAGTGTGAGGGAGAGCTTAGGAGTGTGAGGGGGAGCTTAGGAGTGTGAGGGAGAGCTTAGGAGTGTGAGGAGGAGCTTAGGAGTGTGAGAACTTAGGAGTGTGAGGGGGAGCTTAGGAGTGTGAGGGGGACCTTAGGAGTGTGAGAGCTTAGGAGTGTGAGGGGGAGCTTAGGAGTGTGAGGTGGAGCTTAGGAGTGTGAGAGCTTAGGAGTGTGAGAGCTTAGGAGTGTGAGGGAGAGCCTAGGAGTGTGAGGGGAGAGCTTAGGAGTGTGAGGGAGAGATTAGAAGTGTGAGGGAGAGCTTAGGAGTGTGAGGGAGAGCTTAGGAGTGTGAGGGGAGAGCTTAGGGAGTGTGAGGGAGAGCTTAGGAGTGTGAGGGAGAGCTTAAGAGTGTGAGGGAGAGCTTAGGAGTGTGAGGGGAAGCTTAGGAGTGTGAGGGAGAGCTTATGAGTGTGAGGGGGAGCTTAGGAGTGTGAGAGCTTAGGGAGTGTGAGGGAGAGCTTAGGAGTGTGAGGGGGAACTTAGGAGTGTGAGAGCTTAGGGAGTGTGAGGGGGAGCTTAGGAGTGTGAGGGGGAGCTTAGGAGAGTGAGGGGGAGCTTAGGAGAGTGAGGGGGAGCTTAGGAGTGTGAGGGGGAGCTTAGGAGTGTGAGGGGGAGCTTAGGAGTGTGAGGGGGAGCTTACGAGTGTGAGGGAGAGCTTAGGAGTGTGAGGGGGAGCTTAGGAGTGTGAGAACTTAGGAGTGTGAGGGGGAGCTTAGGAGTGTGAGAGCTTAGGAGTGTGAGAGCTTAGGAGTGTGAGAGCTTAGGGAGTGTGAGGGGGGAGCTTAGGAGTTTGAGGGGGAGCTTAGGAGTGTGAGGGAGAGCTTAGGAGTGTGAGGGGGAGCTTAGGAGTTTGAGGGGGAGCTTAGGAGTGTGAGGGAGAGCTTAGGAGTGTGAGGGGAGCTTAGGAGTGTGAAGGGGAGCTTAGGAGTGTGAGGGAGAGCTTAGGAGTGTGAGGGGGAGCTTAGGAGTGTGAGGGGGAGCTTAGGAGTGTGAGAGCTTAGGAGTGTGAGAGCTTAGGAGTGTGAGAGCTTAGGAGTGTGAGAGCTTAGGAGTGTGAGAGCTTAGGAGTGTGAGAGCTTAGGAGTGTGAGAGCTTAGGAGTGTGAGGGGCAGCTTAGGAGTGTAAGGGGGAGCTTAGGAGTGTGAGGGAGAGCTCAGGAGTGTGAGGGGGAGCTTAGGAGTGTGAGGGAGAGCTCAGGAGTGTGAGGGTGAGCTTAGGAGTGTGAGGGGGAGCTTAGGAGTGTGAGGGGGAGCTTAGGAGTGTGAGGGGGAGCTTAAGAGTGTGTGGGGGAGCTTAGGAGAGTAAGGGGGAGCTTAGGAGTGTGAGGGGGAGCATAGGAGAGTGAGGGGGAGCTTAGGAGTGTGAAAGCTTAGTGTGAGGATGAGCTTAGGAGTGTGAGGGAGAGCTTAGGAGTGTGAGGGGGAGCTTAGGAGTGTGATGGGGAGCTTAGGAGTGTGAGGGAGAGCTTAGGAGTGTGAGGGAGAGCTTAGGAGTGTGAGGGGGAGCTTAGGAGTGTGAGGGGGAGCTTAGGAGAGTAAGGGGGAGCTTAGGAGTGTGGGGGGGAGCTTAGGAGAGTGAGGGGGAGCTTAGGAGTGTGAGAGCTTAGGAGTGTGAGGATGAGCTTAGGAGTGTGAGGGAGAGCTTAGGAGTGTGAGGGGGAGCTTAGGAGTGTGAGGGGGAGCTTAGGAGTGTGAGGGAGAGCTTAGGAGTGTAAGGGAGAGCTTAGGAGTGTGAGGGGGAGCTTAGGAGTGTGAGGGAGAGCTTAGGAGTGTGAGGGAGAGCTTACGAGTGTGAGGGGGAGCTTAGGAGTGTGAGGGGGAGCTTAGGAGTGTGAGGGAGAGCTTAGGAGTGTGAGGGAGAGCTTAGGAGAGTGAGGATGAGCTTAGGAGTGTGAGGGAGAGCTTAGGAGGGTGAGGGGGAGCTTAGGAGTGTGAGGGGGAGCTTAGGGATTGTGAGGGAGAGCTTAGGAGAGTGAGGGAGAGCTTAGGAGTGTGAGGGGGAGCTTAGGAGAGTGAGGGGGAGCTTAGGAGAGTGAGGGGAGCTTAGGAGTGTGAGGGAGAGCTTAGGAGAGTGAGGATGAGCTTAGGAGTGTGAGGGAGAGCTTAGGAGGGTGAGGGGGAGCTTAGGAGTGTGAGGGGGAGCTTAGGGATTGTGAGGGAGAGCTTAGGAGAGTGAGGGAAAGCTTAGGAGTGTGAGGGGGAGCTTAGGTGTGTGAGGGGGAGCTTAGGAGTGTGAGGATGAGCTTAGGAATGTGAGGGGGAGCTTAGGAGTGTGAGGGGGAGCTTAGGAGTGTGAGGGAGAGCTTAGGAGTGTGAGGGAGAACTTAGGAGTGTGAGGGAGAGCTTAGGGAGTGTGAGGGGGAGCTTAGGAAGTGTGAGGGAGAGCTTAGGGAGTGTGAGGGGGAGCTTAGGGAGTGTGAGGGAGGTTAGGGAGTGTGGGGGAGCTTAGGGAGTGTGAGGGAGAGCTTAGGAGTGTGAGGGAAAGCTTAGGGAGTGTGAGGGGGAGCTTAGGGAGTGTGAGGGAGAGCTTAGGAGTGTGAGGGGGAGCTTAGGGAGTGTGAGGGGGAGCTTAGGGAGTGTGAGGGAGAGCTTAGGAGTGTGAGGGGGAGCTTAGGAGTGTGAGGGAGAGCTTAGGAGTGTGAGAGGGAGCTTAGGAGTGTGAGGGAGAGCTTGGGAGAGTGAGGGGGAGTTTAGGAGTGTGAGGGAGAGCTTAGGAGTGTGAGGGGGAGCTTAGGAGTGTGAGGGGGAGCTTAGGAGTGTGAGGGAGCTTAGAGAGTGTGAGGGGGAGCTTAGGAGTGTGAGGGGGAGCTTAGGGAGTGTGAGGGGGAGCTTAGGAAGTGTGAGGGGGAGCTTAGGGAGTGTGAGGGGGAGCTTAGGGAGTGTGAGGGAGCTTAAGAGTGTGAGGGGGAGCTTAGGGAGTGTGAGGGGGAGCTTAGGGAGTGTGAGGGAGCTTTGGGAGTGGGGTGTTGTCCTAATTACCAGCCTCAGGCAACAGGGGGGGTGGAAGGATCGCTCCTGGCTAATTACTGCAAATTGAATAATTCAGAAACTGGCGGTGTTCTAATCACGACCAGTATGGTGGTATTCTATTCACGACCAGTCTGGTGGTGTTCCAATCAGGACCAGTCTGGTGGTGTTCCAATCACGACCAGTCTGGTGGTGTTCCAATCACGACCAGTCTGGTGGTGTTCCAATCACGACCAGTCTGGTGGTGTTCCAATCACGACCTGTCTGGTGGTGTTCCAATCACGACCAGTCTGGTGGTGTTCCAATCACGACCAGTCTGGTGGTGTTCCAATCACGACCAGTCTGGTGGTGTTCCAATCACGACCAGTCTGGTGGTGTTCCAATCACGACCAGTCTGGTGGTGTTCCAATCACGACCAGTCTGGTGGTGTTCCAATCACGACCAGTCTGGCGGTGTTCCAATCACGACCAGTCTGGCGGTGTTCTAATCACGACCGGTCTGGCGGTGTTCTAATCACGACCAGTCTGGCGGTGTTCTAATCACGACCAGTCTTACGGTGTTCTAATCACGACCAGTTTGGTGGTGTTCCAATCACGACCAGTCTGGCGGTGTTCCAATCACGACCAGTCTGGCTGTGTTCCAATCACGACCAGTCTGGCGGTGTTCCAATCACGACCAGTCTGGCGGTGTTCCAATCACGACCAGTCTGGCGGTGTTCCAATCACGACCAGTCTGGCGGTGTTCCAATCACGACCAGTCTGGCGGTGTTCCAATCACGACCAGTTTGGTGGTGTTCCAATCACGACCGGGTTGGTGGTGTTCCAATCACGACCGGTCTGGCGGTGTTCTAATCACGACCAGTCTGGCGGTGTTCCAATCACGACCAGTTTGGTGGTGTTCCAATCACGACCAGTCTGGCGGTGTTCCAATCACGACCAGTTTGTTGGTGTTCCAATCACGACCAGTCTGGCGGAGTTCCAATCACGACCAGTCTGGCTGTGTTCCAATCACGACCAGTCTGGCGGTGTTCTAATCCCGATCAGTCTGGCGGTATTCCAATCACGACCAGTTTGGTGGTGTTCCAATCACGACCAGTCTGGCTGTGTTCCAATCACGACCAGTTTGGTGGTGTTCCTTCCAATCACGACCAGTCTGGCGGTGTTCCAATGACGACCAGTCTGGCGGTGTTCCAACCACGACCAGTCTGGCGGTGTTCCAATCACGACCAGTCTGGCGGTGTTATTATCACGACAAATCTGGTGGTGTTCCAATCACGACCAGTCTGGTGGTGTTCCAATCACGACCAGTCTGGCGGTGTTCCAATCACGACCGGTCTGGCGGTATTCCAATCACGACCAGTCTGGCGGTGTTCCAATCACGACCAGTCTGGCGGTGTTCCAATCACGATAAGTCTGGTGGTGTTCCAATCACGACCAGTCTGGTGGTGTTCCAATCACGACCGGTCTGGCGGTATTCTAATCACGACCA
This sequence comes from Procambarus clarkii, assembly GCF_040958095.1. Classification (NCBI taxonomy): domain Eukaryota; kingdom Metazoa; phylum Arthropoda; class Malacostraca; order Decapoda; family Cambaridae; genus Procambarus; species Procambarus clarkii. The sequence continues at coordinate 47,527,593 of NC_091169.1, read as the reverse complement.
GTCTGGCGGTGTTCCAATCACGACCAGTCTGGTGGTGTTCCTTCCAATCATATGTCCAACCACTTGGGCTGGGTAGAGCGACGGTCTCGCTTCATGCAGGTCGGAGTTCAATCCAAGTGATTGGGCACCATTCCTTCCCTCCGTCCCTACAGTAATGAGGGAACTGCTATATAGTCGTTGTGGCTTATATTTAAAGGCTTGTATTCCATCCATTGTTGAACCGCAGGGTTTGGCCAGGGTGCTTAAAGAATGCAAAAGGAGCTTTGCGACCCACTGTCTACCATATTTAATAAATCAATAGTTAGGCAGAGTGCCAGAGTCGTGGAAGGTAGCTAATGTGGTACCAGTTATTAAGAAAGGAGATAGATCACTTGCGTCAAACTATCGGCCAATTAGCCTAACGTCTATTGTGGGAAAGTTACTTGAATCGATAATTGCAAATACCATTCGTCTTCATCTTGAAAAACATAAATTAATTAATGAGTCGCAACATGGTTTTACAAATGGCCGTTCATGTTTAACAAATTTGCTATCTTTTATTCCAGCATAGTTGAGGCAGTTGATAGTGGTAAGGATTGTGATGTTGTGTACCTTGACTTTAGCAAAGTTTTTGATACAGTGCCACATGGAAGACTGATTAAAATCATAGAGGTTCATGGTATTGGGGGTGCTATATTAAGCTGGATTAGGGCATGGCTATTCCAAAGGAAACAGAGAGTTAGTATAAATGGGGTTAAGTCAGAGTGGGAAAATGTTGTAAGTGGAGTGCCTCAAGGCTCTGTCCTGGGACCTCTGTTATTCATAATATATATAAATGATTTAGATTCAGGTTTGAGTAGCAACATTTGCAAATTTGCCGATGATACGAAAATCGGGAGGAAAATAAACTCGGAAAAAGATTCACTATCACCTCAAGACGATCAAAATAGGGTTTTGAAATGGTCAAAGGATTGGCAGATGCACTTTAATGCTGATAAATGTAAAGTTCTGAGGCTAGGTAATGATGATAGAATTACAAGATACGAGCTAGATGGTGTTGAGATTGCGAAGTCGGATTGCGAAAGGGATCTGGGAGTTATGATTAGTAAGAATTTAAAACAAAAGGATCAATGCATGAATGTTCGTAATAAGGCAAATAGAACTGTGAGATTTATTAATGGAAGCGTTAGTAACAAGACACCTGGTGTTCTTCAACTATATCTTGCTCTGGTTAGGCCCCATTTAGATTATGCAGTTCAGTTTTGGTTATAGATATAATTTCACTAGAACGCGTCCAACGTAGGATGACCAAGTTAATTCCCAATATTTGAAACATGTCATATGAATTAAGATTAACAAGGCTTAAATTGCATTCACTGGAAAGGCGAAGAGTTAGGGGTGATATGATAAAGGTGTACATGTGGATGAATGGACATAACAAAGGGGATATTAATAGGGTATTAAAAGTATTTACACTAGGCAGAACACGAAACAATGAGTATAAATTGGATAAGTTTAGATTTATGAAAGACTTGGGTAAATACTGGTTCGGTAACAGGGTTGTTGATTTGTGGAACCAATTACCGAGTAACTTGGTGGAGGTCGGGTCCCTTGATTGTTTCAATCGCGGGTTGGACATGTATATGAGTGTTATTGGGTGGTTATAGATAGGAGCTGACTCGTATGGGCCAATAGGCCTTCTGCAGGTTACCTTTATTCTTATGTTCTTATACAACAATGACCCTTTAGAGGATTCGAACCAAGGTCATCAAGGCTCTCTCCACCAACAGCTCTGATACCGTGACCTTAACCCTTTCTCCCAGTCCGTCCTCCAAACAAAGAGCTAAAAGTGATCCATCCACCCGCCAACCCCTCAGCTGTTTATGAATAAAAAACGGTTTACACGCGACTCTCAACTGATGACGTTCGAACACTTCCGGAACAAGTGCTTCACTGACGACTTTTGTTCGAATCACAACGCTATAAATGCTTCACCCACGTACTTCAAATACAAATAATCACCAATAGAACCTAAACACCTAACCTAACCTATGCCTATATATGCACTATATGCTAATATATTATAATATTTATTAATATTTGAAAAATTTCCTGTTTTCAATAAACAGCATGTTAAAATTTATGAATGCGTCTGTGGGGTCGACCGCTGGATGGAATGGACTTGAGTCGAGGACGGGTTGCTTTCTCCTCATAATTACCTGAGCGAGAGCTACGCGGAACATAGCGGTGGAGAAGCGAACATTGGCCGGACTGGTAATGTCTCACACATCCTCGTAAACAGGCGCCAATTGGTCGTTAGTCGGGCCACCACCCTACGCTGTTAATGACTGAAAACACTAGACGACAATTGCCTTGAGAATGGTCCAGGACGGACCGAAACGTCGTCGTCCCTTCACCGTCTAGTGTGTGGTCTGGTCAACTAGATGACACGATCAAGCGACGCCTAAATATGCACAATTCGCTAATATATAATATTAATTTACGTTTGTATGTCTATTTAAATTGAATAGCATGTTAAAATTTGCGTCTTTGGGGTCGGCCGCTGGGTGGAATGACCAGTGTAAGGCTGACGGGTGTCACGTACAACCCGTCATCCTCACTGTACAATATGTGCTCATGGACCCAACAAATTTAATTTAATAGAGTACGATATAAACAGCTAAAACATAATCTTAAATATTGCTAGGCCTAATATAAACACATATACGTACTATGTTAAGCCTATGATGCCGCGTGTTAGGCCTAGGATTTCTTGGACAGGGTAGGTTAGGTTTCTTAATTATAATTTTTTCGATTTAATAGAATGCCGTTTGGGCTAATTCAGTAATACAAAAATGAATGTTTTGAGTGCGGAAGGGAACTATCAGGGGAAAGTGCCAAGGCATTACGACTATATAGCACTGGGAAGGGGTCAGGATAAGGATTTGGGATGGGACGGGTGGAAAGGAATGGTGCCCAACCACTTGGACGGTCGGGGATTGAACAACGACCTGCAGGAAGCGAGACCGTCGCTCAACCGTCCAGCCCAAGGGGTCCATACCCATTCCATGGGTGGTAATGGACCCCATGCCCATCCCGTGGGTGGTAGTGGACCCCATACCCATCCCATGGGTGGTAATGGACCCCATGCCCATCCCGTGGGTGGTAGTGGACCCCATACCCATCCAATGGGTGGTCGTGGACCCCATACCCATCCCGTGGGTGGTAGTAGACCCCATACCCATCCCATGGGTGGTCGTGGATCCCATACCCATCCCATGGGTGGTGAGTTTGAGGGAAATAGTTGCCGTAAGCACTGTGTCAAGAGGCTGGTCAGGTCATAGCAGACTCGCTTTGGCAGTAACTGATCACGTTAGGACCTGCTTCACCATGTCAGGTTCACGTACCTTTATTGTGACAATAAAATACATCACAAAGGGATAGATTTCTACTTCTATCCCCCTTGAGGATGGCGTCTCACAACCACGGTGGAAAGTTGCAATGGACGAATAGGGGCTCGGTAATGGGGGTAGAAAGGAAAGGCTAATAGGGCAGCAGTGGTAAGGGTGAAGGGTAGCAGGTGATAGGTAATGGGTAATTTTCCCTAGAATACGACCCGCCAAATTGTTTAAGAACCAGGTACCCATTCACTGCTGGGTGAACAGAGGCTACAGTTAAGGATTGGTGCCCAGTCAATCCTCCCCGGCCAGGATACGAACCCAGGCCAAAGTGCGAAGCCCCGGGCGAGTGCTTTACCACTGTGCCACGGGGACTGCTACTTCCCTTGGCTCAAATGATGTGTTAAATATGCAAGATAATGACACACTAAAGTTGATAACAACTTTGTCTCCTCCAGGAATTTATTAGGCTATAAATTTTGCTAATTTAATATTGTATAATAACTTTCCCCGCGGAAAATTAATTATTTTGTTCATATTTTGTGCACCTCATACCCATCCCATGGGGGGTGGTGGACCCCATACCCATCCCATGGGCGGTAGTGGACCCCATACCCATCACATGGGCGGTGGTGGACCCCATATCCATCCCATGGGCGGTGGTGGACCCCAAACCCATCCCATGGGCGGTGGTGGACCCCATATTCATCCCATGGGCGGTGGTGGACCCCATATCCATCAAATGGGTGGTGGTGGACCCTATACCCATCCCATGGGCGGTGGTGGACCCAATATCCATCCCATGGGCGGTGGTGGACCCCATACCCATCCCATGGGCGGTGGTGGACCCCATATCCATCCCATGGGCGGTGGTGGACCCCATATCCATCCCATGGGCGGTGGTGGACCCCATTCCCATCCCATGGGCGGTGGTGGACCCCATACCCATCCCATGGGCGATGGTGGACCCCATACCCATCCCATGGGCGGTGGTGGACCCCGTACCCATCCGATGGGCGGTGGTGGACCCCATACCCATCCCATGGGCGGTAGTGGACCCCATACCCATCCCATGGGCGATTGTGGACCCCATACCCATCCCATGGGCGGTGGTGGACCCCATACCCATGGGCGGTGGTGGACCCCATACCCATCCCATGGGCGGTAGTGGACCCCATACCCATCCCATGGGTGGTAGTGGACCCATACCCATCCCATGGGTGGTAGTGGACCCCATACCCATCCCATGAGTGGTAGTGAACCCCATGTCCATCCCATGGGCGGTAGTGGACCCCATACCCATCCCATGGGTGGTAGTGGACCCCATACCCATCCCATGAGTGGTAGTGAACCCCATGTCCATCCCATGGGTGGTAATGGACCCCATATCCATCCCATGGGTGGTAGTGGACCCCATACCCATCCCATGAGTGGTAGTGAACCCCATGTCCATCCCATGGGCGGTAGTGGACCCGATACCCATCCCATGGGTGGTAGTGGACCCCATACCCATCCCATGAGTGGTAGTGAACCCCATGTCCATCCCATGGGTGGTAGTGGACCCCATGCCCATTCCATGGGTGGTAGTGGACCCCATACCCATCCCATGAGTGGTAGTGAATCCCAAGTCCATCCCATGGGTGGTAGTGGACCCCATACCCATCCCATGGGTGGTAGTGGACCCCATGCCCATTCTATGGGTGGTAGTGGACCACCATACTCATCCCATGGGCGGTAGTAGATTCCATGCCCATCCCATGGGGTGGTAGTGGAACTAATGCCCATCCCATGGGGTGGTAGTGGACCTAATGCCCATCCCATGGGGTGGTAGTGGACCTAATGCCCATCCCATGGGGTGGTAGTGGACCTAATGCCCATCCCATGGGTCGTAGTGCACACCATACCCATCCTATGAGCGGTAGTGGACCCCCTACCCATCCCATGGGCGGAGGTGGACCCCATACCGATCCCATGGGTGGTAGTGGACCCCATACACATCCGATGGGTGGTAGTGGACCCATACCCATCCCATGGGTGGTAGTGGACCCCATAACCATGCCATGGGGTGGTAGTGGGCCCCATACCCATCCCATGGGTTGTATTGGACCCCGTACCCATCCCATGTGTGGTAGTGAACCCCATACCCATCCCATGGGGGTTAGTGGACCCCATGCCTATCCCATGAACTGTTGTGGACCCCATACCCATCCAATGGGTGGTAGTGGACCCCATACCCTTCCCATGAGTGGTAGTGGACCCCATACCCATCCTATGGGTCGCAGTGGACCCCATACCCATCCTATGGGTCGCAGTGGACCCCATACCCATCCTATGAGCGGTAGTGGACCCCATACCCATCCTATGGGTCGTAGTGGACCCCATACCCATCCTATGAGCGGTAGTGGACCCCATACCCATCCCATGGGTCGTAGTGGACCCCATACCCATCCTATGGGTCGTAGTGGACCCCATACCCATCCTATGAGCGGTAGTGGACCCCATACCCATCACATGGGTCGTAGTGGACCCCATACCCATCCTATGGGTCGTAGTGGACCCCATACCCATCCTATGAGCGGTAGTGGACCCCATACTCATCCCATGGGCGGTAGTAGACCGCATACCCATCCCATGGGCGGTAGTGTACCCCATACCCATCTCATGTGTGGTAGAGGACCCCATACCCATCCCATGAGTGGTAGTGGACCCCATACCCATCCCATGGGCGGCAGTGGAAAAGGTTAGAGGCTCTGGAACTGAACTATAAAAATTACTTAGCTTAGAAGTAACAGTCTTGTGAAACTAGTTACATAATTTAATATATGTCAACAGTCTTTTTAAATCCCAAGTGGTTCAAGAAGTGTCCACATCAGTCTCCATACAGAGCAATTTATATGTATGTGGAGTCAGCTACAAAGCGTTAAGATTCGCTGTCTATACATAATCTCTCTCCTGGTGTGTGTTATTCCTCGTTCTGCGACACTCTGGACTGACACTACAGGTATGGCAGGGTTTGCAAGGTAAACCGGAAGTTATATTGAGTAGGAGATATTAAGTTTTAGATGTCTCTGGAACAAGGCACAGTGCTGAGTTTGGGGGGAAAATGGCGACAGCAGAAGGTGGTGTGATGAAGAAGGATGACGTCAACAGTAGCCAATAAGATGCGGTGGGCCGTGACGTTGAAGGTCGTTGATTGGCTGGCGCCTCATTTGTGTGTGTGGGAAGTTAGAGGCAAGGTACTTTTCGTTGCCCTCCAATTTTAAGATGGAAATTCTACTGGCATCGGCCAGGAAGAGTCTGGTGACTAGTGCCAGAAAGAAGAGAAGGGCAGCTGATGTGTCTACCTCTGTTATATACCGCGGAGCAGTGCCTCGGGAGCCAAGGAGACGGGCAAGCCTACAGGAAGTTTGTGCAACTAGCAAGAGTTACGAGTCCAGTGAGAGGACAAAGTATTAGGTGTCCCAGGAACTGGCACACCTAATGTCTGCGTTTAACTCGCACAAGTAAAAAAATACAAAAAATATGAGACAGGAGGCCAAATGGCTTTAGGTCAGCCCTAGAGTGAGAGAAGATCCCAGCGCCATTTCGACTTGCAGACGACACTCTGAAGGTAAGAGATTTTTCCTTACTGTGGCAGTCTTTGCGCTGTGGAGAGGAATATAGGGTGGTTCTGTGTGATACACTGTCACTTTTATAACCAGTGTATATAATAAGAAGGAATTTATATGAGACTACTGAAGTTTAGAAGGCCATTGCCAGGGGGGAGCGGTAGTCGCGTGCTCCACCGCTGACCACAGAAGACTGACCAAGTCTGGGCAGCAAACCTGCATATATAAGCTGGGTTGAGAGTTGCCAGACGCCGCCAGCGGCAGTATAGGCGAGTGTGAGGCGACACGCTATATAATTCATCTACCTTGATATATAATGTACCAGAGGAGCATTATTTATTTTACAAATGTTTGCACAGTTGTGTACACCTGGCGCGAGGCAAGAGCGGTGGACGACAAGATAGGGAGAGGTATATGACATGATACAATTTGTCACCCCCACACAACGTTGTCCACCTTTAGTGCAGGAATCCACCGCGTCTGCTTGTTCACCTATATGTACTCGCCTATTTATGCTTGCGGGGGTTGAGCTCTGGCTCTTTGGTCCCGCCTCTCAACCGTCAATCAACAGGTGTACAGGTTCCTGAGCCTACTGGGCTCTATCATATCTACATTTGAAACTGTGTATGGAGTCAGCCTCCACCACTTCACTTCCAAGGAGCAGGCCGGCCGAGCGGACAGCACTCTGTACACGTGATCCTGTGGTCCCAGGTTCGATCCCGGGCGCCGGCGAGAAACGATTTTCACCCTATGCTCCTGTTACCTAGCAATAAATAGGTACCTGGGAGTTAGTCAGCTGTCACGGGCTGCTTCTTGGAGTGTGTGTGGGGGGGGGGGGTGCGGGGACAAAAT